>NC_141029.1:15250000-15430000 GCF_052040795.2 Danio rerio
AACCCTTTTTGGTATTTCAGAGAGAGTTGACTTGACTGTTGTATCTCGCCAGGTTGTTGCTTTTTCTACTCTTTTAGCTAGATGAGCCATTCTCCTCAAATGGAAACAGGTGATTCCTCCATCACATGACAGGTGGATCTGAGAAATCTTTTAGCTGCATAAAACCTGAAAAGTTAAGATGCTTACTCGCAGAATCTCTCAAATCTTTTTACAAAACATTGTTTTACCCTGTTTTAGACTAAATCAAAGGCTTACCCTGTTCAGTTGATATCAGTTCTAATACACAGAAAATAACTAATATAATCTTTTAAATTAATGAATTTTTTATATATTTAATTTATTTTGATTTAATATTTACTATTAATATATATATATATATATATATATATATATATATATATATATATATATATATATATATATATTTTTTTTTTTTTTTTTTACATTTTTATTTATTTTTACATTTTCTCTTAGAGAATATTTTTGTTTTTAATTCATTTTTTTTTTTCATTTTGAGAGGATATTAGGAAAATAGGAAAACTAAGACAAGTCTGTAATTTTTTCTATTTTGTATTGTATAGTACTACGTATGGTAAACACCAATAAAAAAAAAGGACAAGAATAAACGTGTTCAATACGGTAAAACTATTCTATAATAATTTTATTGCTTTCAATAAATTTTCAAAAATAATTATAGTTATGTCCTACAGGTTATACTTCAGCTGCACTGTCATAATATTTGTGCAATTTTTCAAGTGATTAAAAAAGAATAAACATAAATAAAAAACATTTTGACTGTCAACAGAAAACCATTTCAAAATGTCAAATTAAAAAATAGCATAAATGCATTTCAGCTGGTTGGGACTTGGCATGGAGATTTGTATCATTTTCATTTTAATCTTAAAAAAAAATTAACACTTTAATTAAAACTACATAAAAATAAAAAAGCAAGTACTATAAAGTTAACAAATCAAAATGAGATGGCTTGTGATGTGGGTGAGTTTGTTTATTTATTTGCATTTTTATTTATTTGTATTTTTATTCATTCCTTTATTTATTTGATTTTTTTGCATGTGTAATATGTAGATAAAATATGTACAATGCAGAATCCTTTTGAAGAAGCTGTTGATAAGTGAGTGCCACGAAAGCCAAATTACTCATGCACATTGTTCTGCTTTTGTTGAATTATTTGGTATTGGTAACATACTTGCCCCTATCTGCTGCAAAAATAAATAAATAAATAAAATAAATTATATATATATATATATATATATATATATATATATATATATATATATATATATATATATATATATATATATATATATATATATATATAAATAAACATTCAGAACACAATGTGAAGTCAGCAAAAGTAATTTTCGGAGAAGAATTTATCACCATGTTTGTACTAGCTCAGTCCTGCTCGGTACAAAGGTAGCTGACACAGACATTCACAGACGATAGTTGGTGGTTCACTTCTGTGATTTGGTACGACTACATTTATATCAGAAGTGAACCGGACATTTACACTAGCTTAATGTACCCAACTCTGACGTCAAATGAACTCGAGTGTGGACCAAAGATGCTAGTGTGAAAGCATCCAAAAAATAGTCTTGTCTTCAGCAAACCAAGTTACCTTTCGAAACTAACACATTTAAATGTAATGTTTTTGGGGGAAAATGCTACTTATAAGCCCTAAAGCACTTTTTTATGTGATTGGATGTTCAAAATAGCACAAATATATGCACAGTTTCACTGTTTGCACAAACAAGCAGATCTTTTCAGCAAAACCATCTATGGATAACTTAATGTGGTGATTTACATAAGGAAGGGCACTTTCTAAAAAGCACTCAAATGTCACTGAAACATCTGCTGTACACTACCTCACATCTGAAAAGCATCATGTTATACCTGAAGCTTTATATTTGTATTTAAACTAATCAAAATCATAAACGTCAGAAAACCATCTGCCGAATGACGTTCTAACTTTAGTCAGTGAATAATTTGAAGACGAATACCAGATGATCAAGCTATTTAAAAATGGCATCTTCCACACACACACACACACACACACACACACACACACGCAAATGTGCACACACGTCAAATAGTCATCTTGGCAACATTCATTGTTATTAGGATTGGGTCAATTTGCCAACAGATTTACTAAACAACTGTTCCACCAAAGCCCTGACTGTAAACAGAGGGGAAAGCATAGGAAAAATATCTGTGCTATCATTAGATGTGTGCCACAGAGAGAGAGAGACTTTGTCCTAAAAATACACCACACTCTCAGAAATAAAGCTACGAGCTGTCACTGGGGTGGTATACTTTTTTTAAAAGCAACAAATTTATACCTAAAGGGTCCCTATTAATATCTCAAGGGTACAAAGTAGTACCTAAAAAGTACAGAAGTGTACCTCTTAAAATGTTTAGGGACAAATCTAAGCATTTGAGGTACCAATATGTATCGTTTGAAAAGTTACCATGCCAGTGACAGCTCTCATACCTTTATTTCTGAGAGTGTACAGTACAGTACAGTGCAGTGGCTGCTGCTGTCTTCATGCTCTTTGCTGGCAGTGTTTGGGCATGAATGTGAATGTGCATCTGGCTTCTGCTGGGTTTACAAGCCACCATAATGTCACATATAATGATCTAAAACAAACTCACTGGGGTTTGAAAGCTAACCAAAAATTATTCAGTGGCTGCAGTGCCAATACACATTATTTCAATAAAAATCAACATTTAGGAGTTAATCATTTTAGGTTCTCTATTAGATGCCATTTTCAGTTTTTCAACATTTAATTTTATGCCAGCAGCAACAATATTTTTTTCCACTTTTATCCCCAAGTCCAATTATGTTGTTTTTCAGTTGTCTTTTCACTGTTAAAGAGTGTATATGAGAGTATTTTTTTTTTACATTTCTAATCATATAAATATGTTTTATCATTTTAAGTCATAATTAACTAATTTAGTTTCTTGAAGGTGCAGTAGGTGATTAAAGTAAAATGATCTAAATGTATTTATATGTAATATAATAATAAAAAATACATTTTAATAGTCGAATTTTAAGAAATGTTTAATATCTATGAATAATTTCTGTCAGGATTGAGACCCAATCATTATACATCAAAATTAGCACCAAACATTAACTTAAAGATGCATTCCACAATGCAAATCACAACATACTGAAAGACTGATTGCAAATTGACTGTATACCTGGAATCAGGGACAGGTATCAACAAAATGATTTCAAGCCTACCTCCCTGCTTGCCACTGTTTATTTAAACAGAAATTCCAGGTCAATGACCGTAAATTACTACAGGGATCTGTCTTAGGCCCACTGCTATTTTGTGCTATTTTCAGGACTCCAATCTAGAGATTTCAAATCCTTCTGACACCTGTGAATAGATGATGCCAACACCTGCAAGATATTCAGATCATGCCAACTCTGAAGCAACATTTTAATAGTAGAATATTAAGAAATGTTTAATATCTATGAGGCGACATGGTGACTCAGAGGTTAGCACTGTCGCCTCACAGCAAGAAGGTCACTGGCATTTCTGGCTGCATGGTCTCCCCGTGTTCGTGTGAATTTCCTTCTGGTGCTTCGGTTTCCCCCACAGTCCAAAGACATGCGGTATAGGTGCAATCCTTGCTTGTCAGCATTGCCTTCAGAGGCACAAGTAATTTATTAAATAAAGAACAGATTGACACACAGGGCCGGAGCAAGCTGAACTGCCGCTCTAGGCAGAGAACGATCATGCTGCCCTCAACCCCAATGTGAAAACGAAAGTGACCGGATATGAAAATGAAGTGAGGTGTCGCGGACCTCTTTTCCGGCGCACTATGTGCAGATATAACTGAGGATGCGCGGGTGCTGAGGGAGGGAGGGAGGTGTCGCGGACACTGCGCTCTCTATTCTGTCGCCCTATGGGCGGATATAACTGAGGACGCGCGGGTGTCGTGGACCTCAATTCTGCCGCCCTATGCGCGGATATAACTGAGGACATGCGAGTGCTGAAGGAGGTGTCGTTAACAATTCTGTCTTCTGTGCGTGAATATATCTGAGGACGCGGGTGGTGAGGGAGGTGTCGCGGACATAACTGAGGACGTGCGTGGTAGGGGAGGTGTCGCGGACGCCGCCCTCTCTATACTGCCGCCCTAGGCGGCTGCCTAGGTCGCCTCTATGGCCCTGTTGACACAGCTTCTCCTACCGCAGCAAATTCTGTTTTTACCTTAAAAATTTGGCGACAGTTAATCAGGAAGTGACAATTTTGTTCTCTTTGAGTATAATTGATTGAAAACGCTATTTCATTAGCATGTTTTATATGCGATATTCCAGTTTTGCACATAAATGTAACTTGCATCTTTGGATGGAAACATAGCTACTGTTTATTTAAACAAAAATTCCAAATTTTCCAGGTCAACAACAGTACATTTTGGGATGCTGCAAGGATCTGTCTTAGGCCCTCTGCTTTTTTGTGCTATTTTCAGGACTCCAATCTAGAGATAACTAGAGATTTCAGATCCTCCTGACACCTGTGAATAGATGACGCCAACATCTGAAAGATCTTCATATCACACAAACTCTAAAGCAAAATTCTCTTATTTTATTAATAATGTGATCATAGCATGTATTCATCAAGATACATTTTTTCTCACTTTTAGTGTCACAAGCTATGTTTCCATCCACCTATTTTTATGTGCATTTTGGATTTGCGGATCAATTTTGAAAAAGCACACAAAAAAACGTATGTGCATAACTGAGTAGAATAAACTTTTTATTCGATAAGAAAAATGTGCATAAACTACAACAGAAACACTTTTACCAAACAAATTCCATTGGGCACATTAAGTACTCACACTAATCTATCCGGGCCATGCCCAGGCCCATTTCCCAAATCGTTTGAGAAGTGTGAGTGCTCTGAATCGGGCTCAGGCGTGGTTCACTTGGCTGGCCCTGGCCCAGTTGGAAGAGGTGTGCCAGAGCGCAGTTCACATGGGCTTTGGCGTGGTACTCTTGTATTGTGAATGCTCATCGCGCCTCAGCCCGAAACTGAAGACGAGACATGACTTTTAAGGTACTGTTTCATATGGATTTATTAATCATTCTTACTGTTCAGTGAAAGCAAACTGTCATAGACTATAAAAGACAAACCCCTCTCAGCACGACAGCTGCACCGTTAGCAAACCTCCTAATTCCTGCAGCACGAGGGCTTTACGATTGTTTATGAGAGTCAAAAGTGGCTGATCTGTTCAGCGAAATATTTGACTACGTCACCACATCCCACTGAAACGATATAACTAAAAAAACCTCCACTGCGCTGAGCGAGAGCGCTTCTTATTGAACGGCGGATCATCGATGACGTAAGCGCGCTCAGGAGCGCATGCAATGTGACTGTGGGCTGTTGGGGGAGATGGGAGAAGGACAAGCGTGCTTCGGCCCGGTTCAAGGCAACTGTGTGAGTACGCTCTAAAAAGTCATGTGAATTTGTTATAAGAGATCATGTGATGATAAAAAAAAAAAATGTGTGTGAATGGACAAATCAGCGGGCTGACTGCATTGTAAAACATCTGAAATGTTGTTTTGGTCATTCTAAAACACCTTAACCATTTCAATATTAGTGTTATTACATTATTACTCCAATTGTCCAGAAGTGTCTGTGCTCCGTGTCGATGATGCCAACATCTAAAATATTTTCAGATCACACATACTCTGAAGCTGAATTTTTGTACATTATCAACAATGATATCATATAGCAAAGTAATCATCGGGGACCACTAAATTAAGTATTTCATTAATCATTTTTGCCACTTTCAGTGTCTCTGTTGCCTCCAGTCCCCATTAAATCCTTACTGTCACGCCCACATTTTTCCTAAATTACACAACATCTCAGCAGACAGATTCCGAATGCAATTTTCTACATTCCTAAAACAAAACCTGATGAAGAAAAAAGACTGCAAATTGCAAAAGAGATCACATATTATATTTGACTATGCAAATGGTTAACGAAACAGATTAATGTTTGACTCTTTAAAAAAACATGAAAGTCCAGTCGGGCTCGTGGAAACAGAGTGACCTTCTGCAGTAAAGAGAGAGAGAAGTGGCGCTTTGAGATTTTTTTTCTAATGAAAAGAACAAAGGCAGAGGAGTCCCGTGTCCTGAATTCTCATTTCTCGACTTCAGACGTTGGGAGAGAATAAAAGCGAGAGCTGAGGGTGTGACGGTGTTACAGCGCCGATGAGGCTCGGGCTGAGAACACCATCATTATTCAGCTCAGCAAATGAGAGGAAAGGCTAGAGCTTCAGGCCTCTCATTACACAGAGCAGCAGAGGGCTGCGAGTGGATATTACACACTCCGTCCTCCAGTGTGTCAGGTTGCTCACCTCCAGATCCTGCTAGATCGGCCGGCAGCAGCCATTAGCACCCTTGAGCTGGACAAGCTGCTGTGGAAGTGTCAAGTTCAGAGGGCTGAAGCCAGGTCTGGCTAAGAGATGCAGTGGAAGAAAATTTGAATCTTTTAGAAAACTAAAATGTTCCTATTTCAATGGAAAGTATAATTCAAATGCTAGATTAAACAGAACTGAATACTACTGGAAAGGTCTCTACCACAAACCATTTCAGCTCAATCAATCCATAAAGCAGACACTGAAAGTTCTTGCAATAAAATATGTAATATTTCAAAAAATAAAAATAAATAAAAAAGTGTTTGTTTTAATTTAATTCAATTCAAGTTAATAATTATTGTTCCAAATCACGGTGCACATTATTGCATCACAATCAAATTCAGAAAAGTTAAGGTTATTAGTTACCATAACTTTATTTGTTACTAATAAAACCTTAAACTAATGAACTAGTAACTAATAGCTTTAACAGTTAAAGTTATACTGTAAAACCCAACAGTCAACTTTATCAAATGAAATGAGTGTAGATAACTTAAAATTGGCTGAAAGTTAATTCAGTTTTGAACTCAGTGTTGAAGGTATATGAGTTAATTAAATACACTGTAAAAATTTACTTAAAAAAACAATTAAACCTGTTGCCTTTAAAATGACAAGTTTATGTTACTTAAAAAGCAAGTAAACTCATTGACTTGAATTTTCATAAATACGCACATACAAATAAAAGCGGTTAGTTGAAAAAAAATGAGTAAACCCACTGCCTTGACTTAACTGTATCATTTTTATGCACATACACTGTAAAAAAGTGATTACTTTAAAAAGTGATTAAAACCATTGCCATAAAAATGACTTAAATAATGTAAGTATTTCTGTTGCAACTTAGAAATATTAAGTTGACTTAACTTGATTTTTTAATATAATGCACATGGTTCATTTACTTAATAATTTGAAGGCAATCAGTTTACTCACTTTTTTCAATGAATTGCATTTTACAGTGTACCTCATTACTTCAACTTAAATGGAGTAAGTTCACAGTACTCATTTGGATTAGTTTTTTTGTAGTAATCGGTTTCCTTAAACGGTTTGAGTTGCCTTAACTTATTGGCTGTTACAGTACTCAATTGGTTTGAGTTCTCTTCATTTATCAGGTTTTACTCTGCTTTAAATTGCTTCATTTACTCAAATGGATTAAGTTTACAGTACTCATTAGGATTAGTTATTGATCTTAAATGGTTTGTAGCAATCAGTTTACTCAAACGGTTTGAGTTATCTTAACTTTCTGGGTCAACGAATAAACCTATAGTTATATGGTATATAGGTGTGTACATGTTCAGTGTAGTGTACAATGTAATATAGTGTATTTGTGTATTAAGTGAATGTGTTGCCCTCAAAGTATTCGATGGTTGGCATTAATTTTAGTAATTCATTATGTAATAATATATTAATTATAAACAACAATAATTTGGTTAACAATAACAATACTAATGTTGTAATAATATTGTTACTTACATACACATAATACAAAATTAATATATTACATTATATATTGTTAAAATAATAGTAATAGTAGTACTATACTTATTATAATAAAAATTACTATTATTAGTAGTAGTAATGTTTAACAATAGACAAGGTCATGAATAAACCTCTAAATAAAAAAATATATATCCACACACACTAGGGGTTCACTGAGAGTCCAGAATTTGACTGCTATATATGCTCATTTATGCCATTTTTGACTGCTATGCCATCATAAATTGTGAAAATTTTAGACAGTAGAAGGCTTTAGGACTAATTTAATTGTTAATCATTCAAGTAGCCAAATTGAGTTAAGTTGAATAAGCAGGCCAGTTTTTATTCGCATATAGGCTACAGTTTTTATTTTAAAACCAGTTTTACCAGATTCCTTTTTTTATTATTATTATTATCTCTAGATTGCATAATAAGCATTTCCTCATTTATTTTGTTAGGAAATAGGAATGATGTTTGTATTATTTTTGTCTCTTTTTTTTTTATCAAATAATTATTTGTATTGGTCATGTAAGGGTCATATATTAACTGAACTTCTACTGTTGTGTGTGGGATGCTGTGCATGCTAATTAGCATTTATGCAGAATTAGATAAATGCTGGTCCAAACTTCCTGACTGAAGAAAGGTGTTAAAACTGAGCATAGAGCACAGAAAGTTTTATGCTTTTATTGTTGTGCAGAGAATTCGTAGAAAAAGAGGACTTATGTATGGGGTGCGGCCAATGGAGGACTGAACAATGATTGACAAATAATGAACTTCACTAAACTCCACCTGTTAATATCAGCTGAAGATATAAGTTGAAGTCAGGAAAAGACAGTTGTTGCGCACATCCTTAATGTAACTTTTGCATTGCATTGACAATAACAGAATTCTGTGAATTTAATTATTCATTTATATCCAATAAATTGTTATGATTTTTGACATTAAAGAAAAAAACCTCTCCTGACCTTTTTTCTTGAACACGCATGGAATTGATTGAAAATTCCAACAATTCTTAAAATGCTAATCTCATAACAATTTTTGGAAAATTCAATTCATTTACAGTTTAAATCTAAATTTGTAAATTAATACTTCATAGTAAAATAGTATGGTAAGCACTTTGGCAAAATTGTAGGAAATATTTTTGGTGCTAATCTAGCAAAACTAATCTAGCAAAGATTAGTTCTTAAAATGTTCACTAAAATGCATAAATAAAAAGAAAAGAAAATGTCAACTTTTTTAAACATCAACTACGACTGTAGATGAGCGGTGATATAACTTCTCAGCTGTGAGTTGGTCTACAGTAGTTGATCGGGCCACAAGGGCTGCAGGCAGAGCCAGAACTTTTTAATCAGATTATATGCAGCTGATGAGGTGCGGGTCAGTACTCTGAGCTTTGGTGCTGAGCGCCACGCGCTGGGCTCGAGGGTTATCACAAGCTCCCCAGACGTGTTGATTGGAATCGGGCAGTGGGCCGCTTTGGGCCGCAGGGAGGTTAGATTAGAGGCGCACATAGAGCTCCCTGTTTTCATAAGTGATTTTCTCTCCCCTGCAGCAGATCCACCAAAGTCCTGCTTATAATCAGACACAGATCTAACTTCACTGCAGATGAAAGCCAAGGGGACACACTGCAGTCTTTCACCAGATTTTGACCTGCATTAACAGGGCAGCAATTATGCGACTAGATGAATAAAACTTGTGTGAATGAAGCGATTCGTTCTTGTTGTTAACCTGCTATGGTTAAGCAAAAGGCAACACTTTCAAAGTACAACCTAATGCAGAGGCATCACAAAGGGATATGACTACATTTTGTTGGGTACCCAAAACTTCAACCCAGACTCAATGGAGATATGTGCCCATGGCTACATTTTTGAAAACTGAGAAACATGTACCCTGGGCTACATTAACTTGCTGTTTTTGTTTGCAAATTCACTAGAGGTCGCTGGGTACTTTTATTTATTATTATTATTATTTTTTTTTGACAATCTAAAATATATTACTGGATCTCGTTTTCTCATACATGGTGCCATTTCTCATAAATCCACCAGAGGCCAATGTGTACTTTTCTGTAAATCTCAGTGTCCTTCTTTAGCCAGGCAAAACCCCAACCGATAGTGTTTTCAAAAGCAAACAAGAAACAAAAACTGTGTGTTTTTACCACGATTTCACACAGTTTTTTTTTTTTTTTTTTGGTTTTGTTTTATCAGGTTTCTGGAACCATCCTCAAAAATGTAACCCTTGGCACATATTCCTAATGAGCCTGTGTTGAAAATCTTGTCAAATCACAGGTTCTGAAAGTAGAGGAATGTAAATATTTTTCTTTACATTAAGAAATCAACAAACTATCATTTTAAAATAGTGATCTGTAAGTAAGATGACTGCAATTTAATTATTCTGAATCTTGTAACAATGTACATGATGTTGCCTTTGCTATTGTTTTTTTAAAGCTTGTTCATCTGTCAAGCATTTTAAGGTTTACTTTGCTTTTCCTATTTCCCAAAAAACAAAATGAGGAATTGCCAAATGCAATCGTTGCATTAACAATGCATTGCTTTTAATGTTAATAATTTTGCAAACCTACATCCAAACGCAGCAAATCCAACATGTTTATGGAGTGTGCCATAGTTTGTACAAGCAGACAATGCAATGGAGAATAACATGTTTGCATGCAAAGCACCTGCAATTTGAACAGACAGAGATTAGAAGCAATAGTGTGTTTAGCATTATGTTCTACTGCTATACGGCACTCAAACCAGTTTCTGTTCATCTAATTGGAGATGATAACTCCGCCCTCAGCGCTGTCACAAGAATTGTTATTATTTTTGTTTCAGAGCTGTTCTTTGGCTGTCAAAAGGACTGATTTGGAACTATACTACGGCTGCAAATTAAGATTCAAACTGCCTTTCTGGAAAAGTCAGACCAAAAAGCACTAGGAGCGACAAATCTGATGACGCAATCCCTGCAAAAACTTGCAAAATGCTTTTTTTCTGAATTTATTATTGAGGCACGCTGTGTGTAAAATCACCTCTACAGTTTGTTTATGCTTGCCATGAGGTATCATGTCAGAAAGCAGGATAGTGAAAGTGTCACAGACAGATGATGTCAAACTCTGAGATCTTACAGTGAACATGAGAACCATGTTCGTACAGTCAGACATGGTACAATCATTCAAGATTATTAAAAATTATAAAGTGTGAGGCTTAAGTAATCTTAATATTACAAACAACTGTAAAATATAACATATTTTTGGAGAAATCCGAGAGTTTTCAGACCCTACATAGACAGCAACCCAACTGAAATGATCCCAGACCCAGAAATGTAGTAAGGAAACCGGCGTAAAAATCAATGGGACATCAAAGGTTCAACTGCGTCATAATACACACCACACTCTGAAACAATAGCCGCGTTTCCACTATCGTGCCTAAAGCGAGCGAGCCAGGGCGAGCCAAGGCCAGTGGCGTTTCCACTGTTACTTCCGGGGCCTAATCGGGCCAAAGCGGGGCTTTCTCGGGGCCAACGGCCAGCCTTTTTCGGCCCGCCGAATACCTTGGGCCAAGGAGGGCCAGCCGGGGCTTCGGGGCGGAGTGAAAGGAGAGGCGGGCACAGTTTTCCGATCGCACTCGAGTACATGCGCCAAACAAATAAATAATAAAGGGAAAGAAAACATCTGGAACAAATTATAGGCTGGGGTCTTTTTTGCATATGATCGCCCTTAAGTTTATCTTTTAAATGTAAGGCTGTTGCATAAAATGATATTTCTTTGCTGCATCTTTGATGTTTCAATAACGCATAATAATCTTTACACCATATTAAAGACACAGCAGACAGTAAAGGTTTTCAAGAGGTTTTGTCAAGTTTAATACTGTGTGTGTTTTTGCGCGTTTAGATGCCTGTGTATGTGTGTGAGACCGAAAAAAGCGCTCCATTCATAGCTCTGTTGATGCTGCGAGCGGCTTTTTTCTTTTATTTTTATTGTTTTAATTTATTTTGGAGATAATACACTATATGAATACAACAGTAGGACATTAAACTTTACAAATTTCATGTCCACTTTTGTAGGCTCAAAACAATAGTGTCATATCTAGATAAAATAGCCCTATATTGAAATAATTTAAAGAATTACAAATATTAGATAGGCCTATAATAAAATCACATTAAATAAATAAACCAATATAAAACTAACAAAAGCTATAGCTATAACAATTAGGTACTATATCAAACTGTTTCAAATTTATATTAAACTTGCATTTTTCAAAAGCCTCTTTGAAAAAAAGATTTTAGATATTTTCTAAAAAAATAAAAATAAATAAACACCGGAAAATGTTTTAAATATTATTTATAAAGTATTTGGATACGATGAAATTAATCAAATCATGCAAACAGAGCATTTTCGGGGTGAGTGAACGCAGAAACTAGGCGACCTTTTTTTCTGTCTGCAGCACTTTTTTGACGGGGAAAACTGCAAGTTCAAAATGTGTTCTGTGTCCTCAAACAAGTGTGTATGTTTTTATATAACGTGGTAAAATTAAAAAAGGACATTTTAAATACATGAAGAGCTTTATTAGTGCATAGCTGCTGAGCGCAACGAAATATAGGCTATATTTTATTACGTGCTGCTCTTATGTGCTGAAACACTGAACACTTTCCTTTACTTAAGATATAATAAGCAACATCTTTAAATAAAGGGAATCACCTATTAAGTGTCATAAAGCCTATAGGGGGAAAATGTTTCAGTTCTCTCCGGAGCATTTGGGATGAATGTTGGACAGATTCTGTCTAGAGGATGTTATAAAAAACATTTTATATCGAGTTATTAACGGAGAATTTTATATATGTGGTGTTATATTATGGATGTGTGCGCTTCCTGCGCTCCGGGTCCCTCCGTTGGTGGCAAGACCACTGGATTTCGATGCCAGTCGGTCGGCGAGTAAATGAATATGATCAATGAAAACACACAGGCATGTGCGTATAGACATGCGTTGTACTGCTGTACAGTAACGTGTCATTTGTTTCTTTTGGTTGTCCTAATTTTAATAGTTTCGTGATGATGTGATGGTGTGCTTTATCTGCATGATTCTTGCTGAAGTGGGCGGTTTGAGTGACGTTCGATTCGGGGGATGTTCTGGGGGCGGGGTTTGCGTGACGCGCTGCGAGCTACTAGCCCCACAGTGGAAACGCGACATGATTTCGGCCTCACTGCTCAACCTCCCGGGCGATTGGCCCGGCCTGGCCCGATATAAGCCCTGGCTCGCACTGGCCTGATAGTGGAAATGCGGCTAATGGGGCCATTGATAAACATAATAAACATTTACTCATAAGTGTTTAACCATTCTTGGCACTCCTGGTCTATTATAATATGTTCAAAAAAAACTTTTTATTGTATATTCCAGTATGCTTTAAAACTTGGTTAAAGCCAACTCTGGTGTGTGATTCTCAGTTTTTTAGTGAACATTCCCAAAACTGACAACGGTATAATCCCAAGTCGTTCAGATTTTAGAAGTCTTGGAGTGTATTCCAACCTTTAAAAGATTTTGGCTAAACCTAGGCTTCTTCAAGTAAGTGAGGCAGACATGGAGACATTAGGTTTTGTCTAAACCCTTCACGTTGATCTTCCTGGGGTGGGATCAAATTCAACTGCCATGTAGTCAATGAACAGACTCAAGCGGCTCAGCAAGGTTAACCAAGACTATAATCCAATTAAAATTCCGCAATTATTACCAGACACATGCCTCTGTCTCTTTTTTCCAGTCTTTCCCCCAGCTTAGACAGTCATCTGATCAATTTATTCCCATTTTGACCTTACAAGGCAAGAGTCTGAAGAGTCTAATCCTTCAGCACCCTTTTCTCTTCCTCTAAACTTGGTTTGGCTCCTCTTATTTTGAGTGCCGTTTCCAACAGCTTGCTGTTTTTGGTTTGGCTTCCATCTTCTCTCCATTTCTACTCATCTTCGTTGGTATTTCCTTTTGTTACTATGTTTCCCTATCTGTATCTAATCCACTTCCAGACCGCATCTCTCCAAGAGGGTGGAAAACGGCCACAGAGAAACTCTCCTCCTCAACAACAAACACAGACATCTGCAGAGGAACCGCATAATACCAAATCACATCCCTCAAAATGGCACTGGTCCTCCTCCTCCCAATGGAACCAGACCAAGAATACATGACACACCAATGACAGCCATATGTCTTATCAACATTATCTAAATACACATCATAAATCACCAGCCCAAGGACTGTAATTGTGACAGGGCCTACGCCCGATTTAAAACTCAGACCCGGTCTTTAATCAGCCAGAAGATTTGAGTGCAGTGTGTTCTCATGGGCAAGAGAAAGTGCTGAGATCCTGATGACTACACCAATGTGGTGTTTGCAAAGAGTTGGGCGTTTCTTTGAAAAGCTTGATGGTTTTAATGATCGTGAGAACAACACATATACACTGCTTTTACACGTTGGCCTTCTAAAAGAGCCTTGACCTCAAGAAAAGATAGTGATTTCCAGACAGATAGAAAGCATAAAAAGACTATAAAATCTACTGTGAAGACAACAAAATGCTGCACGATGCAAAGTTGTGGAAAAACACAAGTTGTGTCCCAAATGACACATTATATACAATGCAGATCTGCATTCAAGCTTGTAGTGTATAAATGTAATATCATGCCAAATAAACAAACTAGAAATTCAAACCGTTGCCCGGTTGACATTTAACAGTTGACCAACAGTTTATATACAACAGTTTATAAACAAAAAAACTACCAAACCACCATATACAGCCCAGGCTCATTCTAAAAAGCATAACTCTTTATACATTTCTGGAGAGTGCCAACCAAATACTTTCAGGAGCTTTTTTTTTTTTTTTGCAGTTTTTGTGTTCGCAAATCTGCCCGAGGCCGCTGTGTATGCCTTTTGAAATCTCAAATTTTTCTAACGAGTGCCATTCGTGCCTGCTGTTCTTGCATAATCCCTTTTTTTTATCTGCTTTCTGCAACCGTTCTACTCTAGACTTGATGCCCCGTCATCGTGGTCAACTCCTCTCTGCATCTCAGGTCCACCGATGTACATGGCGAGCTAACGGGACAAACTGGTAACAGTGGTAAATGTCGCCACTGGCTTGCATGATTTGGGATCTGTAGAGCTGTGCACTGATGGATTTGTACTTCGGTGTTTGGATTCTCAGTAGTGATTATCTAACCACATTGAACTAAGCTAAACTGAACTGAACTTAAAACACTGAAAACTGAACTGGCACTGATTCAATTTATGATCTTTCATGTAAAGCTGCTTTGACACAATTTACATTGTAAAAGCACTGTACAAATAGAGGTGAATTGAATTGAATTGAAGAAGTATATGATCAATTAGTCCAGACACTATATGCTTTTATGTCATTTTAAGTTATTAAACTAAGTTAATCATGTTCAAGCTTTTATTTTATAAGTTAGATAAGCTGATTTAAGTCAGTTTAACATAATAAAAGTTCAATGGACTTATAAGGCTAATTTGATTCAGCTTAAAAAATGTGAGGCAACCAGGATATTTTTTATATGAAAAAAAAGCAGCAATAATAGGCGTAAACCTGGTTAAAAAATTGCATTGACATCTATTGGTAAGTATACTTGGCTTTAAGCGTCTCGATGTGACACCAGAGGGCATTGATAGCAATGGGATTCCTTTTAGCGTTGGTGTAGTGATGCCAAGCGGTACCTTTTGCGTTCTCATACTGACGCGGATTGTGCTTGACCATGCTTAAGATTTTGATACCTTCAGAGTAAAAATGGTTTGACTAAACGCATACATCTGTGTATTTAAAGTGCATCTATTCCTTTTAGATTTTTTAACTTACACTATTTAAACCACAATTGGTGTAGAATGGTGCATAACAATGGTTCAGGACACAGCTACAGTTGTCCTTCTGCTCCCGCCATTAAGAATAATCTTTATTTCTAATGAAGTTCCAGACTGTTCAGCTGTTCAGAGTTTTAAAAAGGTAAGTCTTTCAGTGTATTCCAGCATTTAAAGGATTTTGGCTAAACCCAAGCTTCTCGAAAGAAGTGAGGCAGATATGAAGACATTACACTATTGGATAATCTTGATTTTTAATGAAGCTCCAGATTCTGATGGTATAAAAACCTTGAATAAAATTCATGGTTCATGAGGTTGTGATTACTGTTCTAAAATATGTTCTTCTGGGTAAAACAAAAACTTTTGCTTTATTGATCACAAGATATTATATCTTAAGAAACATTTAAAATATTTTGGAAAAGTAAGTAAGTAATATATGTAAGCCACTGCATTGTTAAGGTGCATAGCACATAGGAGGCGCATAGCAGCAAAGGATGTTGCTTTATAAGCGATTTATTTCTCAAATGTTTGCTGAATCATAGGCTGACCAGTAGCTTTTGACTTGGAAGGTATTTTTCTCCTGGATATACTGTGGATCTAAAAAACTAAATAAAGTAATAGTAAAAACCTTAAGAACATTATAACGTTTTTTTTTTTTTTTGCGGTTTTATAACCTTGACTTTTCCAAACTGTGGTAAACCTTGAAAACGGCTATAGTCCCATGCCTAGACTGCACTAGTGAGAAACTGGTCCTTTACTTTACAGTATAATGAGTAAACATGTTTTTAATCTAAATTAGGTTTAAAGAAGTTGATAACGCATAAGTTTTTTTTTTTTTTTTTTTGGATATAATCTTATAAGCAAAGTATTGGAAAGATCTAAATATAAAGAAATGTAAATCAGTGGCCATTTACCTCTAAGTCTACAATCTGCCAGAGGTACTCAATAATTTGTCTGAAAAATAACAGAAAATGTAATGTTAGCTTATTACAAGGTTTTTGTACCATATACAACACCAACTCAGTCAATTTATCACTTTAAAATGTTAATGAACTTCACTTTTTCAAAGACTTATGGTTAAAAGTTGTCAAAAGAAAGATCAAGGTCTCATAATGCGACTCAAAAGCATGAATAAATAGGGAAAAATAAACAAACAAAAACATGAATATGGACAAAATATGGAAAACTAATTTACAGTATTTTTTTCAGTGTGTTGTCAAAACTAAATTGTTTTTTAATTATTTAATAAATGATTGATAACATTATAATACTAACTCTTACTAAAACACAAAACAATAAAGAAATAAATATTGAATAGCGAAGTTTAACTTTTAACTTGAGAAACTACTTTTTAAAACAAGTAAACTTGTCTATTTATCAGCATTTTTTCTTTTAATTCCTTAAAGTTGAACAAATCTTCACCCAAAAGTATTTGATCAGCACAACATCTAGCGTAGCAACAAATCAACATTATGGTTTCCACCACGCTATTAAAATCATTAAAACCATCAAAATCTAAAGATTAAAACCTGCAAATTTAGTGTTTTGAAACATATTTCATCAAGATTTGTTGCTTTTAACATGACACCAATTAAAGGCAAAACAATTACCAGTATACCGATTTAATTGCATTATATTCATTAAATTCATTACAACTTCTTTTATGGTTTTTTCAACAGGACTAACTTGGCATTGCCTGCTCATCCACATGTGCTATTGAAAAAAAAAAAAAAGAAAAAAACTCTCCTCTTACCATCTCGGAAACCTAAAGCCATCATTCACATGCATTACCATTCTGGGTATTTTTTGTAACTTGAGGATATGTGCTCAACAAACCGAAGCTAAATTCATTGAAGTTCACTTCCACTGTTCCCTGGCCAAGTTAAATTGAGGTTATATTGCTTGGCACACTATGGTCTCTGTGTTGTATTTTAAACCTGAAACAATACACAGGCACAAAGGCCTTTGAATTAACCTCCTCTGTGGTACTTTTGCCAACACAGGAGACGTCAGCAATTTTATCCTAAATATGTCAGGACAGGAAGCAAAAAACTGAAGCTGACCAATCAAAACACCATCTAAGACTTATTCATGACATATGAAAAACTAATACAGCTGGAATCAATTGCAAAATATCAAATATCAAAACAAAGTATTGGACATTTCCTTGTTTTCTTATAGAAGAGTTGAGCTGTGGGTCAATCTGACCTGCACTTGATTTTTAAACTTCTTAAAACACTGTTAAACTGTTTAATACTTTACTTTATTTAGAGTAATGAATGTGCAAGCTAAGTTTTGACAGATGTGTTTGAGAGGTTGTTCACATTTTGGTTACATCAGTAGTGTCTCATGAGTAAAATTGACCTCCCATTGGTTTCGATGCAAAGTAAAATGAACTTGTCAAATGAAATGAAAACAGTAAACAATGACTGTAGCTTGTCAAAGTTACTAGACAAACCTATATATATATATATATATATATATATATATATATATATATATATATATATATATATATATATATATTCCCAAAGGAATCCAGTACATTTAGAAAAACTGAAGTTTCTCACACACAGCTGCATTGTGTTGTGTTTTAAAGTTGTATATTGCATGGTAAATTGTATGTATTCTATTGTAAAATGTATAAAAATTAAAGAAAATTATCATGTGTCATTTTTAGTACAGACACTGAACACGAATCAAATTGTTCCCAACACATATAATGGTGTTTAACAAGACATTTCTGTTTTTACACATATCTTTCATTTGAAACTGCATGTCAATCTAACCATGAGAGAAAGCATTCACTATTTTTTTTTATATCCTCCAGAATGATTTAGTCACCATAGCAAATCAATTGACTTTATCGTACAGTATAATTGAATAACTACAAGGCAGAAATAAACGGCAAACCGCATCGCTTCGCATTCGCCCAGGTGAATTATGTCTGAAAGGCAGACGGAACCTCATCGGTAGCATTCATAAAACCATGTGCCCCGCTTTGATCCTAAGTGTCCGTGACTGTTCCACTAGATAATGTGGAAACACTATGACATCACGCTCAAGTCAGCATTAAGCTCACCTTCACCGATAATTCACAGCAGCTCATTCTGCACCTGAAAACCCACAAGGACTCATTTACCCTCAGGCTGACAGGGGTGAGTTTTTGGGGGAAGTTACAGTCAGGTACAGCCTTCCCACTTCCTTTGAGGCAATCCGTTCTTCTTTTGATAATGAAGTCACATTAAGCGCTTGAACTCGGCCGTTCAGTCATGCGTGTTGATGCTAATAATAGAGTGTGAGTGATTACTTCACAGACATTTGGGGTTCAGACTCCACAGATACGGCTAAAAGAAAAATTAAATGGGTGGGTCAGAGGAAGAGACCATATCAATGAAGGCAGGACAACCTGTCACACATGTAATCCACCAATGCCAAACCACAATGATTTCACTAGTTGTCAACAGACAAATTTATCAGGATTCCACCACTTCGATCTTGTCAATTTTTAGTTTTGTTCCAGACACTAGTCCTGTCTTATCCTGTATGTTGTGCTCAGTTCAAGTTTTTTCAGGTCGAGCACTCTTATTCTGTTCTTCTGTCTTTGTCTTTTGTATAAGCGCCATCTTGGCTACGCTAGGGCATTGTCTGCTTCCGCTTGACGCACAGGGTCTGGGCGTGCTTGGGACACGGGCTCTCGTTTGGTGTGCTTTGTTTGCAGCATGGTGTTTTTGGTCTCAGAGCTTCAGTCTAGCTGGTTTCGGCTGGCGCTGGGATCAGAAACATGCATGCAGCATGTGAGTACAAGCTAGGTGTTTTATTTATCATGTCAAGCTGCGGTCACACTGGGCATTTCCTCCCATAGACTTCCATTCATACGCACGCAAATGCGTTAGACAGGTTGCTGCTGTGCAAAGTTCAAGCTTGGTGAACTCTGACTTGCGAAATCGCATCACTTGACTGCGTGAGACCAATTGAGGATCAAAACATGGCCTCTCTGGACAGAAATTTAAAACATTGAGCAATCACTCGCTTTTCCTAATGTCTAATCATCTTGTTTGATCCCGCCCCTTTTCGCAGCCCCGCAGAATTTCACAAGCACAAACTCTAGTGTGACCGCAGCTTCACTCATGTTCTGTGTTCTGTCTCGTCTTGGTGTTGTGTAGAGTATAAGGCTCCATGTTTGGTCACATGCTTTGGTGTTAATGTGATCTTTCATAGGCTGCACATTCTAGTCCTGTTTTATGTGAGCACATGGCTTGTGTTGTGTTTTCATACCATGTGCACTCCATCTTGTCCCACCCACCTTCTCATCCTATTATTTATTATTATGTTCACCTGCCCTCTTGTCAGTTTATTGTTCATATGTGCCCAAAATATGCGTCCAAAATTTTATCTATGCGACCTCAAAATATATTTCGGTGCATTTGTGCGAGTGCATAAAATTGTTGTGTGCGACCGGTGTTCACTGCAAAATGTTCACTGGATGCGTGGATTTAAGAGACATTCACACAGAATGTATCTTTGTACTTAAAACGCAGCGCTCAGGAATGGTTTAAAACTGTTGTCATGTCAACTTGCTGTAGCAAACAAAGTCTGCAATGCTTGCCCCGCCTTCAAGCTCTTCTTATTTGCCCACTGCTCTAGAACTGAATGTGAATAGATTGGTTAATATCAGTGGTCAACCACTCAGTCAATGCCTTCTGGCTTGGGATGACAGGGAGAGCTACAACTGCGAAAATGTAAAGCCCTGAGGATGAGAATAAAAAACCAACACTGACAGATTCTGTTTTAGAAACCATCTAACGTTACAAATAATGACGCATCTGATTACTGATCATGTGGTGAATGTTAATCCACCATCAACACTTCTTGAAGAGTGAATAAAAGACTTCCATTGGCTTCAAGTCCACTATGAAAATAACTAAAGCATTCACTGTAAAGTCTGTGGGATGGAATTTTCAGGTAACTGTTTGCCACATCTAGCACGAGAGGTTCTGTTCAATCCTTCATTTGATCGGCAGATGCTGTCTGCCATGCAAGTGGCAGCTATATGTAAAATTTTACAACACGTATAACATCACAAACAGGCTTGCACAGACTAAACTAATATCGATACTCATAAAATGACTGGTATTGCTATTAACATGACGTATGTGTCAGGATTCTGCCACTCTGGTCTTGTAAATTCTTGTTTTAGTGGCAGAGTCCAGACACTAGTCCTGTCATGTGTTGTGCTCGACTTGAGTTTTCTCGGGTCGGGTACTGCTGTTGTCATTGTTAGTGTGTGTGTGTGTCTGTATGAGCAACATTTGTGAACGCTGTTGGACTGTGCGTGTTCCCGCTTGATGCGGACGCTTGAGGCCTGTGCGTGTTCGCAATTGGGTGCTCCCGTCCGGGTGCTCACTTCGTTTGTCAGCAGCGTGATGTTTCATTGCCAGCGTCTCAGTCTACTTGGTTTCGGTTTCGGTTGGTGCTGGGATGAAACATACACGCTGCATGTGTGAGTGCATGGTGAGTGTTTTCGTCTCAAGTTCAGTCTCCTGTTGGTGTTGTGTTTAGCACGTGGTGCATATTTACAAGTTAATAAGTTTTCTCATTGGCTGCATGTTCTAGTCTATTTTATGTGAGTGCATGGCTTGTGTTGTCTCTTTGTGTCATGTGCTCTCCCGTCTATTGTCCAGTCCCACCCTCCTTGTTAACCCATTATTAGTTTCCTCATGTTCACCTATTTGTCAGAATCAGAATCAGAAAGAGCTTTATTGCCAGGTATGTTTGCACATACGAGGAATTTGTTTTTGTGACAGAGCTTCTACAGTGCGACAGAATTGCAGAGACAGGGCAATAAAAAGATAAGAAATATATAAAAAAGCAGTAAGTAGTGAATGCAAATATACAAATAGACAAGTGTATTTAGAGCTATATTACTGTGTACAATGTTATATGTGCAGCTGTTATGCGCAAATTGGCATGTAAGGTGTTTTGTTAAATAAGTGTATATGTGTATAAAAATGTATAGCAAGTAGTGATGTTTGTTCCACAATTATTATTATCAAGTGTTCATGAATTTGATTGCCTGAGGGAAGAAACTGTTTCTGTGTCAGGCTGTTCAGGAGCGCAGTGCTCTGTAGCGTTGACCAGAAGGTAACAGTTCAAAGAGGCAGTGTACTGGGTGTGAGAGGTCCAGAGTGATTTTTGCAGCCCTTCTGCTCGCTCTATAAGTGCAGTTCTTGGATACTAGGGAGGGTTATAGCGATGATTCGCTCAGCAGTCCGAACTATTCGACATAGTCTTTGGTGGTCGGATTTGGTAGCTGAGCTAAACCAGACAGTTATTGATGTGCAGATGACTGATTCAATGATGGAGGTGTAAAACTGGTGATATGTCTACTTTTGCATTTTGCATTAACCAATTCAAGTCGAAAACAAATAATGTCTTTTTATGTAATGTGTATAAAAGTAAGGACTGTACGGATTCTCACATATCACCTCATTACAGCTAACGCGATCCCGCCTCTCAGTAAGCGCGCTTCATATGTAAATTTCCAGATTTGAAAACAACAGTGGTAAAGGACCAGTGGCAAAGAGAGCTAAAGTAGGTAAGAAGTGCTCCGAGTTTGCTCAGTAATGAGAGTAATGTTGGTCTGTCATGCCGACAAACTGTTAGATGAAGATGTAGCCTTCAACTTCACAAAAATGTATAAAAACGCTACAAATGTGAACCAGGATTAAGTAATCCTGCGTCTGTCAGTCTCCACTGATGTCAAGAAGACCAAGGGTTACAGTGAAATACTGCCTTTTTTTCTGCGCTCATCTGCAAGGCTACATTTCTAAGTGTCTCTTGTAAGTTTATTCTTTAAATCATTTCTGTAAATACCGAATTTTTTTATATTTTCATTATCGCACATGGTGTGTTTTTCACCTGCTTTCTTTTGCTCACAGTTATTTTTGTTAATATATATCAATTATCATTCTTTAAAATTACATTGCTCTAATAAGAGATTACCAAAACTAACTCAGAATCTCAATATTATTATTCAGTCTTTGTATATACTATTCCATATATTTATGATGTATTGTTTTTTTTAACCAATTTGAGATGTTTGACAATGTTAAGATAATATGTTGCATTTTGACATGTTTTTTTTTTTACTTATTATGAACTATTTATGGGCATAAGTTTAAATAAAAATATCCTGGATTTGAAGAACATTGTGTTCCTGAACTTCACTGAGCTAAAGTAATAGTTTGATGTATAATAATTGTGAATAAACTTGACTGTTGATGTCTTAAGTAATAATGTCAAATAACCAACATTTCTCAAAATGGATATATCTCGTTTTGCAATGAAACTCTTAATTAACAAATAACTTTTTCAGTAGATTCGCTATATGCTAGTTTATAAAGTTTGCAGAGTTTTATAGAGTGTACTGACTCTCACAAGTGTATCTCCAGTTATTTTGTGTGATTAATATATTTTAAATAAACTGCAAACAAAAAATTAAATGAACTTTCTTTTGATTCCTTCTTGAAACTCTTCCCTTTTAGTCACATACCTGTCTGAGGCTCATTATGCAGCTCATTATGCAGGTCTTTGTCTTCTCAGGTGTAATGATAGTTGACGCCTTCTCCCGTAAACCAATTTTACACAGAAAGTGACTTAGAAATTTTCATTCATTTTATTGTTTTCTGTGAGCAAGTGAACAAGATGATTCTCACATCATTTTGAAGCAAAATCACTAGGCCACAAGATCCAGTTCTCAAAAGTCTTGTGCACAAATGTTCTATGTGTGTTTCAGTGCCTTGTTTCAATGACTTCTAATTTTTAGTTTTTTACTAACCACGCTTAAACGTTTCTTTCTCGAAAACACAAACACATACAAACATTTTGTTTAGGTATTATTGTGGCCAAACTTGTGCTGTTTACAGTGTTATTATACTTTAGCCATTTATATGTTTTTAGGATACTGAAAACAACACAAATGTCAGTGCATGTCCAAACTTCTCCAGAGCTCCAAAACACCCTCAGACCCCAGAGGGTTAAATATGACGAGTCAATATTTGCAGAAAAGGGGAAAATAAATAACTAGTGACTAAATCATTGGCGTAACAGTGTGTCAAATGACAAACTTATACAGTATGATATTGTAAAGAGAAATAATTTTAATGTTACTAAATAACTCATGCAGGGGTGCTGGCAGAGGATTTAAAACTTGCATGTGAAAGGTTTAAAACACATGTCCCATGGTCCTAGAAATGTACTCTTTGGCTTTTAGCGACAGTCAAAGACTGCTAGAGTCTAAGCATGCAACATTTTCTCATACGTAGCTGCCAAACGGAGTAGTATAAAACAAGATGATTGGACATTTGCTCCATATTTTCAATTTTTCTACATAGCGGTCAAGTTTTAATCTTCTATTGGTCTCACACAATCATTTGATGCGATTTCAAAGGACAGAGTTCACCAAGCTTGAACTTTGAAATTCAGCGACCTGTGAAGCTTGTCGCACGACCTTCCAGACTGCCGCATGGCGGTCACATGTGTATGAATGGAAGTCTATGGGGCAAAGTGCAGTGTAACGGCGGTGTATATCTGAAAGTACTCCCCTGGAAAAAAGAATGCAAAGCCTCATAGAATTTATAGAGGTTTTAATGAAAATTAAATTGGTTTTAATGGAAACTATAACAGTCTTTTGCATCTCAACTGTCAATTATTTTGCCTTCTGTTGGTGAGATGTTAAAACAAATAAAATCCTAAGGGAATATGTCTCAAAACACACTGAAGCGATTAAAATATACTGGTGGTAAGAATTCAATAATGATTGTAATGGTATTTATTAGTATTTATAATGGAAACCGTTCTGTGATGAACTAAATAGTTTATTGTTTGGGTAGGAACTTATTGTCAATATTTAACAACTTAATGACTGTACAAACTTATGTTCTGTTTATTGTAATTGAATGTTGTATAAACATAATCTGGATATACTCTGCATGTTGTCACTGCCATGAGACCTACATCACAAGTTGCATCACTTGACGCCTACTACATAGCAAAAATGTTCATAAACATGGATACTGCTGCTGTATTTACACCGAGACGGCGTCATGCTACCCGTCTGAGTGTCTCCTCTGCACTAGACATGCATTCCAGTCCTGTTAGACAGAGAAAGGCTCCATTAGGCCTGTCTAGGAAGGTAATGAATATCGGTGGGGTTGTGACCTCTGTTCAGACATAGTTACATCATCGTCAGAGGGGTTACCAAGGCTCCACATCTGCCCCTAAAGCGGCTCGTGAGAGGCAGAGGGAGAGGATAACAACCCTCATCTGTCTTTATCACTTTCTCTCTGACGCCTTGTGATGTAAGGCGTTTTGAAGTGAGGACCGACTGCTGTGGTAAAACAACATGCTGTCTGAGAATATAAACAGGAGTGCGGGGGATTAAAGCGTGTTGCTCTGATCCACATTGAGATAAATCAAGACAGCTAGAACAGTAGTGGAACTCTGCCATAATTCAGAGCAAATTTGTCAATCACCTTCTATATTTAGAACTATTGTAAGTGAGCTATTGCTAAGTGAGTCAGCCGACATATTATCAGACATTAATATAGTTTAAAGTCATCATGAAATCAAAATTGACATTTATTGGAACGCTGTAGTATTTATTAAACATTATTAGTCCATTCACATAGTTAAAAAAAAATGTAGTTTAGGAATGACATCAGAATCTGGAAAATAACTCACAGTTGGTTCCCTTGAGATTGTCCTATGAGGTTTTATAGTGAGGCTGTTAAATTTCACAGAAAAAATCAAGTCTGTGGTAAAAATGAAATGACATTTGGACATTTTGTCCTGCAACATTAACTGCACACTTTCACTCCAAATATCTGTGTCTGGTTTTACTATGGAAATGTGTTTCACAAAATACACACTGCATTTTCCAAAATTATGCTTTCAATATGGGTGTTTAATTTTCATTGAAATCCAAAATGTTAAAAGACAACTCAACATTTAGGTTCATTTTACAAGTGCATAACTGTACGTTCAGACCGAAAGTGGCGAGAGCATCAAAGTAGCCGGAAGTAATTCATTTTTTAAATGAGAGCCGGCAATAAGTGGCGAGGAGTAGCGTAGCACATCTTTGCTGGTGTGAGTGTCGAGAAGAGTTGTAATCAAGTTAACTTAAGGTAATAAGCTATGACGTGGTTCAGTGGCAAGCGATCGGAATGTAGAAGTCCACCGAGACTTGAGAGGAGTCCAGAGACCAAAATCACTGTAAACTGGTTCTGAGCACACATGTTCCCAAGGGTTTGATTATTGAGGTCGTCGGATTTCTAATTATTTGCAATGTTTTCTTACAGGAACATACATTAAAAAAGTTACTAGCGAGTTACCGATGTACATTAATGTGTTATATATATATATATATATATATATATATATATATATATATATATATATATATATATATATATATATATAAAATTTATTATTTTTTTTTCTTTAAAAAAGCGGGAATCTTATACGACAGTACAAAACAGCATTGCTGCTTCAGAATATTTTAGACATGTGAACAACACATACTTTATTGGGTAAGTGGAGCAAAGCCACACTACGTTAAATATTTCTCAACTGATGTTTAACAGGGCAAGGAAATTTTCACAGTTTGTCGGATAATATTTTTTCTTCTGAAGAAAGTCTTATTTGTTTTATTTCAGCTAGAATAAATGCAGTTGTTCATTTTTCAAAACTCATTTTAGCTCTTTTTTTTTTTGATAGTCTAAGTTAGCGTCCATTCATGGTCTACAGATTTTTTCTGCAGATTTTTTGCCTATCATTGAGTCTATTTACTTACAGTACTTGTGTAAATGTGTGAAAACTAAAATTTATTTTGTTTTTAAATAAATTTCAGTAATATTATTAACAAATATGAAAATGTTCATATGATTTATTTACAGTTTGTAAAGTAATATTTTCTGTCTTTTAGTAGATATGTTATATGAGAGACTTGCTTTGTTTACCAAATAAGTGCATCTACAGTAATTGGATTTGCATTGTAAACATTCAATAAAAGTTAAAAAGGTATTTTAATTAATATATTAAGTTTTTAGTTATAATACTCCCAAAATGATTCTGCATAAATCCGTAGATGTTTTTACAAAATTCTCAGCATAAATAGCTAAAAATGTCCACAAATTGTGTCTGGCTCTACTCATGGTGCAGAGATTGAATTGATGTCCCAGTACATGTATCTTGGAATTTGAATTGATGATACACTTTCTTTTAGTCCTCACTGTTACGATCACCAGCGATCCAGCCTGTTCGTTAACAAACTACAAATCTGACAGCAACAAAACTAAAAGATCTAGTCATGCACCACTCACACACCTGGCCTAGATCCTGTCTGATTGCAAACACACACACACACACACACAGCTGAAGCTGCTCATGGACTGATCAATATATTTTTTTTAAGTTCATTTTTGGTGACACTTTATTTTAATGGTTCATTTGAGTATTAACACACTGTCTGCTTAATATCTTTGTTGGTGTGGCTCCTTCAGCAGACATTTAACTGACTATAAGAAACTTTAAAAGTAAATGTCATCTTACACTAACTCTAAAACCAACCCTAACCCCATAAGATTATTACTACTAATAATCTTATGAGAATTAGTTGGCATTTAGATGCAATGCAAATTAAATTTAACAAACAGACCATCAAAATAAAGTGTGACCTATTTTTTTAATCAGAGAAATGCAGAAAATAGTAAAACGTGAACAGTTTCATTGACAGACTGGAGGCGCACCATGCAACAGGTGCTCACGCACACAAGAATAGCCTCTTTCACAAGCACGGCACTTTGAGAAAGATAGTTTATCTTTTTATAAGCAGCAGCAACAGCAGAATTGTCTTTAAACAATTACTGAACAGATTATTTACAGATCAAAGAACATTTCACTGAATTCAAGCCAGGGCCTTGAAAACACGATAGAGAAATTATGTCTGTATCATCAAAAATCTGATGCAATGATAGAGCATGCGTGTAGGCTGTCAGTCGGGTATCCAAGTAAAAATACAGGCTAGTCATGTTACTTACAGATAAATCAACACAGTCACAACTATTTTGTTACAAAATAAAAGGTAACACTTTGGTTTGATGGTCCATTTGAGCATTAGTAGAGTCCCTGCTTAATATCTATTGATACTGCGCCTTCAACAGACATTTAACTGACTATAAGAAACTTTGCAAGTACATGTCAACTTACACTAAACCTAACCCAACAGTCTACTTATAATCTAATGAGAATTAGTTGACCTGTAGAAATTCAACAAACGAACCATCAAAATAAAGTGTGACCAAATAAAATGTATCTCACCTCATCTCACTTCATCTCAAGCAAAACAAACATTAAATGATGAAGAGCAAAAGTTAATCAAAAACTAGTTTGGGACTACTATTTTAAAGTTTTCATTAATATTGGCTATATTCAATTAATTTCAATGAAAGCTTCATGACCATAGGGTAATGTGATGAAAAAATGTGATAAAAATCCAAAGGATGTGATGTTTGCACCAATTCCTGCAGAAAACATGAAATGAGTGCTTAAATAACATTCAGGATTATGCTGATCTTTTGCTTCACCCAAAGATAATGAGCTGCAAGCTCTAACATACTCTCACAAGACCAGATCTGTATACTTAATAATCAAATTACTTTGCCATTTTGATGACCTTATAATGTGGATATGATGATCTCTAAGATCATCACACATTTTTTGCCGATTTCTCACTGCTGTCCTGTTTCATGTGGGTTTATTGTATTTTTAGAAAAAAGCACATCACACATCACTGTTTGATTTGACTTTTTTTTTTTTTTTACATTTATTAAACATAAAATGCTCATTAAAACAATACTAAAAAAAGACTAAAGTCAATTGAAGGCAAATTGAACACACAAAGGCATGATGCAATAGAGAAGAAACAGAACAAGTGAGTTTCCCATGATCTGCAGCAGTAATCAAGCTCAAAGGTCACTAATTAATAAACTGCTGCCCAGATCCAGAGCATAGACTGGATTCATTAGCACAATGATTCATTGGTCATAAATGTATATAATTATAAACATGGAATGTTTTAAGGAGAAACTGAGCATATATATCATGAAAACATGCATTATTAAATGAATCATGGGCACAGGAAACACTGAATCAGTTTTAAAAATGCTGCAACTTCTAACTTACACACAAAATGTACTGATTATCTACTTTTTCCCTTTTATTAACCTGGTTCTTTTACAAAGTAGGCAACTTTGAAATGAACTTGACAGAGACTTGGAAAATACATTTTTAGAAAAGTGTATTATAATTGCTGCACATTTTACTCATCAGTAAGGATTGTGAATTTGTCGAAATTAATGTATTAATGTCAATTTTGTCAAATCCTGAATGTGTTATTGCAGGGTAAGCTGGATTCAAAGGACAAAGCCTGCTCTATAGGAGTGAGAAACCTCTGAGAAACAACAGCAGGTCGTTCAACCGCCTCAGTTGCCAGCACACAGAAAAAAAGCCATTAAAGTCAATTAAGAGGAAAATCAGGCTGGAAATGAATTATCCAGCCCTCTAATCTCATCACAGCCATGCGGTGATCAAGAGGGCAGATTATCACTCGCAAATTACCGCAGAGTTCAACTCTCTCCCACGGGTGGCCATTTTGTTTGAGGTCAAGGTGAAATCGAAAGTTCAGATCCACTTAAAAGAACAACAAAGTACACTACCTTACAAACTAAAACGCATTTTTGAAATCAGATGCTAAGACTTTCATTTTGGTTGGCTGTTATAACTAAAATCAATTTTTAAATATATATTTTAAACAGGCTTTTTAAATTCACTCTCATCTGCTACTGTTAAGCCAAGCAGACAGACCAAACAGACAGACCTCAAACTTATGTCACATGGCTGAACCAAATTTGTAGTGGTTGGGATGCCCTTAAGGTTATTTCTGCAGATTAATAATGAACAGAAGTACTGTATTTCAAACAGCATGGCTTATGAACTGTTTTATTGACCCCAGACTTGCCTTTAACCTCATAGAAGGAATTTATGCAATAATCTATTTGGTTTCTCATTGAATAACCAGCCCCAGATGTCATAATATATGATAGACAGTAGCTTTTTCTACTTTCCATTGTTAAAGCATGATTTACAGTAGAAGAAAGATATAGATTTATCCCTCAGGAAAATCTGAGCGGCAATGACTATTCTTAAACACTGAACTGGGCTTCATATATTGTTTTACTGGAAAGTTTTCCAAAACCATAATGATTTGAGATAGAAACTCTTGAAGAAACCCGATCTGATCAAACACCCAAACTGTGCTTGTTTGTGGTGGGTGGTCTGAGGGTGACCACATACTCTGGACTTGGCTAGCTTCATGCTTGGTTAGCTTCATTGTGAACACAATTGGAGGTAGAGTGCACATTATTGCCCTGTCCCAAAAGACACACTTGATCAAGACTTGCAGTCCTCTTGCGAGGAAAAAAGACATTTAAAATTTAAGGCAGGATTGTGCAGCTTCTAAACCTGAACTAAGCACGAACTTAACTGAAAACTGAACTTGAAATATTAATTGTTTGCTATTCAAAATTACAATTTGAATTCAAGCAAGTGTGGCTTAAATGACAAGAAATGTTTTTAAGAGAAAAATGTATCAGACAAAACTTGAAATGTTGTCATTACAAGCTTTACAATTGTATACTGTGGGTAGGGGGCGTGGCCGAGAGCCGTGGGAACGGAGTGAGGCCACTGCGTAAGTGGATACACCTGCGGTGCGCACATGCCTCGGATCCCACGGAAGGAGCTATGGACCATAAAAGGAGGAATGATGGCAGAGGAAGCCGAGAGAGGACCGGGCCCAGACATATTTTACTTTTGCTTTCAGTTTGACGGCAGTCTCCGTGAGGAGCTGCCGTCACTGGTATTAATAAATATTTTAAAGCTGCGTCGGTTCTCCGCCTCCTTCTTCCCAGCGGCCAAAGGGCCGTGAACTTTATTACATATACAATTAGACAGACAGACAAACAGAGAGAGACACTAGATAGAAAGAAAGACAAAATAGACAGACGGACGGACGGACGAACGGACAGACGGATAGACGGATGGACAGACAGACATATATACAGACAGAATAGACAGACAGGCAGAATATATAGAAAGACAGAGAGACAGACAGACAGACAGACATAATAGACAGACACACTGACGGACGGACGGATGGACAGACATAATAAATAGATAGACAGAAAGACATGCAGGCAGACAGACATATCGACAGACAGACACAGACAAGATAGATCCACAGAAAGACAGAATAGATAGACAGATAATTTATAGATAGATAGATGATAGATAGATAGATAGATAGATAGATAGATAGATAGATAGATAGATAGATAGATAGATAGATAGATAGATAGATAGATAGATAGATAGATAGATAGATAGATAGATAAATAGATAGATAAATAGATAGATAGAAAGAAAAATAGATAGACAGACAGATTGACAGACAGACAGACAGAACAGAATAGATAGATGTGATGTGACGTACAGAACAGAACAGATAGATGTCATGTGACGTGATGTGACGTACAGAACAGAACAGAAAAAACAGATCAGATCAGAACAGATAGATGTGATGTGATATGACGTAACGTGCCAGACAGAACAGATGTGACGTGATGTGACAGTCGGATGGACAGAACAGAACAGAACAGAACAGAACAGAACAGATGTGATGTGAGGTGGCATGACGTGACATGACGGACAGACAGAAGTTCAGTCATTTCCTTTTTATGACAAAGAACAAGTTCTATTTGTGGTCTTTAAAGTGCTAATAACCCAACAAAAACATAGGAGGCTGAAAAAATGATATATTTTTGTGGAAATTTCAGACAGCACTTATAGGCTGCATTTACACTGCAGATCTTGATGGTCAATTCTGATTTTGTGACTGTATCACATTTTTTTGATGACCTGCTTACACCATTTTTTGAAAGTGACTCGTATCGATCTGCATTTACACAGCACACGGCAAAGGCGCAATGTCCAGAAAAAAAAAGAGTGGGCGCTGACTAACAGAGTGCTCTTTTCACTATTCCTGTATGTAATCTGTTCGCAGCTTTTGACAAGCTGTTTTACTATAGTTTATGACAGAAAGGTTCTTATTTGTCCATCCTCCTTTGATATATAGGCTTTTTAAAACCTTTAGGCATCTTAATGTAATGTCCATGGCATGATTTATGCACATGATGTACCTATGCACCAGTTTTATATTAGTTTATATTGGTTATGTGGCAGACATGGCGCTCTATCGCTCTCATTAACATGCTTAAATACCTGTGCTATATGACAATATAAAGCTGTTTAAGTCCTGGTTTATGAGATTTAAGGTTTGGGACTCTGCTGAAGTCTGTTCTGAAATGAAAGTGTCAGACTTGCGTCATTCGCTGCGGTTTTTAATGACGTGCAACTCACATTGACAGGTAAAAAACAGCTTACACTGCAGACACGAGAACACAGATTCGATTCATATCGGATAAATTTCCACATATAAACAAGGCCTGAATCTGATTTGAGTAAATCGGAATCCATGTGATTTGTTCCTGCTTACCCGTACATGGGCCATATTCGATCTGTGCCACATGGAAAAAAAAAAAAATCAGAATTGAGTCACTTGAACAGTGCAGTGTAAATGCGGCCTTAAAGGGTTTTGCATCTACACTCTTTATATACGGATAGACAGACAGATAGACAGGCAGACAGACAGACAGACAGACAGACAGACAGAAACAGTTCGACAAATAGGAAGATAGGTACAAACAGATTTAGAGACAAACTTGGATATAGATATAAACAGATAAACACATCGTTAGATAGACAGACCAATGTGACAGACCACACAATGTACCAGATGTGATTTTGGTCATGACTTCACTCTGAACAGTTAACCAAGAAAAGCCTCAGCCCTCATGGTACTCCTCTAGTCTACACTCAGGCTGACTTCAGCAATCAGACTGAAGTTACCCAGACACTTGCATGATGAATCAGCGTCAATTTCCACCTGGCAAAGGCACTTGTGAGGTTTCTTCTAAAAACCCAATGCGTCTGGACATTTAAAGGGCAAGTTACACCAGATCCTCCTGACAGGCCTCCAACATCTCCACATCTGGCTTCTACTGCCCTGATGCTGCTGAGTTTAGACAGCAGGGTGGACGCAGTGGAAGGAGTTGCTGACTTATTAGGGTTTCCCCGAGTCTAACGTGTCTCTCTTTGTCTCCCCTTCAGCTCTGTGGTTTGTATGGCTCCCAGAGAGGAAAAAAAGTTGACAATGGCTGGCCATGGCACAGCAGTGATTTCAGCAGACAGGAACCTAAATGCTAAAGCTGCTCATTGTTAAAGCCCTCAGCTGGGTCTCATGACAGCATGTTGCTAATTTCAAACCTGCTTTTATATTCGAACTGGGATTCAAAACCAACATCAAAGAGTCACATCACATCCTGTCCTTCTTACGCCCGAATCAACCTTGACTTTCAAGTCAAGTCAAGTTGAGCTTTATTGTCATTTCACAACATGTGTGGCCATAAAATAGAACAAAATGTTGAGTCCTTGCAGGACTACGGTGCTACTTAAAAAAAATATAAGCAGAAAGATAAACAATACTGGAAATAAGAGCAATTTTTAAAACCAACACAATAGCTACAATACTAGAATGGTAATCTAACCATACATATTGACCTTATTTTTCACGTATGAGCTGGTGCAGCTATTGGAATCTTTTTGGTTCGAGACTTCAGCTCTCATCCACTTCCATTGATTTTTAGACTTTAAAAATAGCTCGTTCTGCTACAGTACTTGATGTTGCAAACTGATATTTTTTGTTATTATATTTTTCTCATTTATGTTTACATACTTATTTGTAAAGCAAATAGTTTGACCATTTTCTGCCTTTATTATTTCTAATCATTTCTCCCATAGGCAACTAAATCGGAAGTTCTCTATCAATCTTTGCATAATGGATGGTCAATACTATGTATAGTTAACTATACACTTATTCTGAGTACACTTAAACTAGGCCCACACAAAATCATTGTTGAGTGTATTTACTTACACTACATTTTTACTTACATTACATTAGCTTATTTACTTACTTAAATGTGTGTAAATGTATATTTATTTAGTTTTTACATAAATTGCAGAAATAATATTGACCAATATGAAAGTGTTCATTTGATTTATTTACAATACGGTTTGTAAAGTCATATTTTCTGTCTTTTAGTAGATATATTATATGAGAGACTAGCTTTATTTACCAAAATCTAATTGGATAAACATTAAATAAAAGTTAACAAAGTATAATTTTTTAATTTAATATATTAGGTTTTTAGTTACAGTATGATATTCAAAAAATCATTTTACATTAATCTGCAGATTTTTTACAAAATTTTTTATTAAAAAATGGCAAAAAAATGTCCACAGATTCTGTCTGACACTACCTATTACCTATAGACTTAACAGAGTATACAAGTAATTTGCATAATGCAGAACAAAATTGTGCAAAAAATATATTTAAGGTTAAGAGAACCCTTTACCCTTATGTACTGCTGGGGATGTTTTAATCCATTCTGGGTTGATTTTGTGTCTTAATTCGGCCACAACTTTCTCTGTGTTTCAGCAAGCAGAATGATTTTTGGTGAAAATATTTTGACATATTTTGAGAAAATTCTTAGAATTTTTACACTCTGGGCATATTTACTACCCTTTTGTTATGTTAGGGGGAAAAACATCTACCAAATTAAACAGCTGCAAAAATGTATCAGATCAATATTTTTTTTTTTAGTAATAATTTTTTTTTTTGCATAAATCTGTTAATCAACCTTAGTCCAAAACTACTAAATTGCTTTGGAAATTATGTGATTTTAACATTTTAATTGTCAAATTCATAAATTATGTCATTGATTTAGTGAAAAAAAACAAAAATTACGTAATTTCAATATAAAAAAAAAAAAAGAAACTGTGAACTGGATTTTTTTTTTACCTTTTATTAAAGTCTTGGACATCTTTGCTCCTTTGACTTCCATTATAACCACATGTTTTTATTACAAAACCATTACTCCATATAATTATGAACTTTTTGATTGTTGATGGTTTTCCCAGTTGGAGGAGAAATAAAATTTGTAATTTGTAATTTTTACTGATCATCATTTGGCACCATTAACCATTTAGATATGCCTGTGCAGAAAAATTAGATCATTTCTGGAATTTATATGGGGTATAACAGCAAACTAAAGTGTGTGTATGTGTATCTGAGTGTGTGAGCATGACCTTTACGCATTTACCTTGATGTGTCTGAGAAAAACTTTATTTGCATCTCAGCTCTCAGAACTATATGGGGTAAATAAAAACAAAGAATGTGTATTTATGCACCTTCAAATGTGCTTATAATGGAAGTCAACGGTGCAAACAGCCACCAACAGTAAATTAGGGGGAAAAAAAAGGATAACCTAACAACGCATCAAACCGATAATCGCTTACATATCCAAGACTGATAAAAGGTAAAAAATAAAATAAAAATCCAGTCCACTATAAGATTTTAGATTGAAAATACATAATTTTGTGTGCTTTTTTCACCAAATCAGTGACATCATTTGTGAACTTATCATTTAAAGAGTTAAAATCCTGTATTTTTCTATACAATTTAGTAGTTTTGATGAGGACTGAAATTGATTATTATATTTTTGCAAAAAAATAAAACATATACATATTTATCTGATGCATTTTTACAACAGTTTAATTTAGTGGATGTTTTCATCCAGAAGATATCAAAAGGGTAGTAAATATTTAACAATGCACAAAGGTTAAGAAAACAAAAGTAATGCAATAAAATCTGTGGTTCATTCACAAGTAAACACTGTTTTCCTTATTGAGTCTGGAAAGATTCAGTTTAAGAAACATTTTGGGTGCTTTTAGAAAGAAGTGTGTTTCTACAAGTGGTTTGTACAGCCCACTCACCTGTGTGAAGCACAATCGGAAACGCACAAAGTTTTTTAGAGATATGAAGTGATTATAAGAAAGTGTCTAGTGCAAATGGGTGCCAGAGAAATGCCAGAGCGTCTTTGTAAGTGCGACTACCACGATACGCACAGACTTGAGGTCCAAAACCTGCTGAGGAAAATGGGAAAGCACACGAAGGCTGGAGCAAATCTTGATCAAACCACAACTAAAGAAACCCGGTGAAATCCAGCACCCGACTGGAGAATATTAAACAAATATTCTCCGCTAGTATTTCAAGGGAAAATATTTCACTGCTGGCGACGGTTTTATGAACGTGTGACTTGAAAAAAAAAGCAGTTACGGGAAAACTGTATTTCTGGGGTATTTTCTCATTGTGTGAACAGGAGATGCAGCTGTTGACGTGTGCTGGAGAAGGATCTGGATTGAGTCCCAGCTTAAAGAAAGGAAACAGCGGTTGGTCCTCAGAGCAAGAGAGACGCTTTGACAGATTTGTGAGGGTAGTTTCTCATGGACAGCATCAATCCTCACTGAGGGAAGAGATATAGATGGTGTTGGTAAATACTGCCAGCATTGGCTCTTGGCTGTTGTCTAGCTCTCATTAGGACCATAGCAGTCGGAGCATCATCATACCAACTTTAACTGCCTTACAGGCCCTATAAACAGTCACAAGTCTACCACATATATTTTAGGATGCTATTTAGACGCCTCTCCACGGCTCATCGGTTGACTTCTCATGACTGATTCCATGAAGGGGAGCCTTTGAAAACTCAAACAGCCTTCCTTTTAAATCCTGAAGCCCATTTGCTTGCATTTTTTAACCGGGTAAAAATAGTTTATGGAAACATTAGACACTGCAGGCAACACATAACATAATTGTGTGTTACACAGACAGCGTGTCGTGCATGTTATCTCAACATCTGAGGAACGAACAGCGCAGAACCCGCAAGACAGCAACAGTATTTGCCTTTAAGCCTTTCAACTTCCTTTGCTATCTTCAGACTTCCTTATAAATGCATTATACACTTCTGCATTTAATATGCTCTTGCCAGACACTTTCATCCAAAGCCACTTGCTGTGAGTTCAAGGTATTTTCACAGTATGAATGTTCGCTGGGAATCAAATCCATGACCTTGGTATTGTTTAGCAGCTGAGCTACAGGAAAGAGTCCAAGATGGCACAGAATTGCAGGTACAGTATACCTTCTAAAGGACACACTCACATTTGTTCTGTTCCAAACCCTAGTGTGCTGCCTACGTAAGCAGTATTTTAGGGTAGCATTTTAAGGCATTGAAGTCACACTCCCAACATGAAGAGGCAGGGAAATTATACCGCCTACGAAGATAGTTATTCTGGCTAGATGCATTTGCCCTCAGTATTATATGAATTTCCTACATTTTTCATTCAAAAGTTTAAGGTCGGCACACTTTTTTATATTTATTTATTTTTGTTCATCTCACAATTCAAATAATCACAAATGATTTGCATATATTACTAAAAATAAAGCAAAATTTGTATTATAACAGAATAATAATATAGTATACGTTTCTATCGCTTACAATGTCATTGTTTTGTGGAAAAGCTGATTTAAAAAAAAGTATTAATAAGAAGATAGTAATAGTATGATGTATATCTGAAGCAACATTTATTCTTATTATTATTGATAATCAATGCTAAATAATTAATTTCTACATTATTTAATAAGTTATTTACTTAGAACAGGGGTGTCTAAACTCTGTCCTGTAGGGCCGGTGTCCTGGAGCTAATCAAGCTCTTACTGGATATACTAGAAAACTTCCTGGCAGGTGTTAAAGCAAGTTGGAGATGAACTATGCAGGACACTGACCCTCCAGGACTGAGTTTGGACACCTCTGACTTGGAATGTTGACTGCATTGTGTTGTGCTTCATACTTAACATAAAATTAATGTCTGTAAAATAATTAATAAATATATCTAAGTAAAAATGGTAACACATACACACTTACAGTCTATATATCTGATGTTGTGTTCACACCACACATGACATTTGCAAATAAATCATGCTATTTGCACATAGTTTACCCACTTCATCTGCACAAATTAGCTTCATTCACATGTGAAATTCACTTTACATTAGATGCGGATTCGCATCATGGGCGGGCATCTCGCTTTGATGCTAAATGGCTAACATGGATTTTATTGAGAGAGTAGTTGTGTTTATGTGCTTTAGGAAGGCTGAAAAACAGTGTATATTTGTTCGGCGCTGTTTCAGGGTCCACTTGATTCTTTCAGAGGTGCACCCAGCTCTGTGAGTTCATTGACTTCTCCAGAAGCCTTATCTGGAGGATGAAAGCTTTCAGCGGTGGTTCAGATTGAGCAGAGCCCAGTTTTATGAGCTGTTTCCGGCGTCGACAAGAGGATCTCCCCTCGGGACACCAACAACAAGCACTACGTCATAATCATGCCCCTACAGTAGCGAGCTTCTGATTGGTTAACTGAGTTGGTTTTTTCAAACTCGAGTGATTTGCAGGATCGCTATGCAGGATGTCTGTTCACTTCTTTGCTTTGACTTAATATATAAATCACTCGTGCTGTGTGCTTCATCCGCGTCTGGTATGAACGCACCATAACACTGCCTTACTTGGTTGCTGGACTATAAATACAAGAAATACAAAATACTTACTACTGTCTATTTAGAAACTGCTTTTACCATGACTTCAGTGATTTTAAAAGTTATTATTATTAAAAATAATTATTGCCTAGTTACATTTCACCCAAACTGTATATAAAGCATACTTTTAGACGCAAAGTGTGTATTGTCAAGTATGTTTACCTATACATGAAACTGATCCTCTGCTTTAAACCCATCCAAGTGTGGTTTATTCACTTCCCCCATTTTCAATTCCTGCCAGTACCAGGAATCGAACCTGCAACCCTTCGATTTCAAGTCCAGCTCTCTAAACATTAGGCCACACAAAAAAGCATAAGTGGATTGGTGAAGTAAATAGAATAAATACACTCTACAAGTGTGTGATTTGGATGTGGCATACCATTAGCTTAGCAACATACTAGTCTACTTTCCCATTGTATCTGTTAATAAAAAAATATAATTCTTTTTCATAAGGCAGCAGCTCTGTTTTTTTGGAGCTGATCCATTTTTTGATACCAGTATTAAAAAAGCCAAAACCTAATTTCATCTGAACGTCAGTAGTCCTCACAAGTGAACTTGTGGTCACCAAGACTATACCGCAGTCATGCTTGAGCAATGCAGTCACTGAGTCAGCACAGAAATCCATAGAGTGGTCGAGCAGTCATCAATCAATGTCTACACACACACACACACACACACTCCATATCAACCCTACTGTAGTCTTGAAACACACTCACAGGACAGTCTAAAACCAACAAATTTTGAAACTTAACACATAAAAACACACACATATGTAAAAAAAATATAATAATAATAAAAAAAAAAAAACATGACATCAACCGCAGGATCCTCTGGCAGACAAACATTTACTGGAAAGCAGGATTGTGTGAAACCGATTGGCTTGCATTGGAAAGAGCTGAACAGTTCTAGTTTTTGGAAAAGCCCAACTAAACTAATCCTGAACCAAATGTCTTTTTCAATTCTCTGTGTTTACTGGGGAACATCCGTGCGGGTCGATCGAGTGTGATATGTACAAAAATGTCCATAAAAGGGCTCCATCTGAACGCAGACGAGAGGCAGCTGCAACAATAGGCAGACATAATTTGTCTGTCATGAGGAGTATTATTTATATCCAAGGTCTAGACTACATCACAGTCACAGAACAGGGTGTGGAAACTTCTGTGAACGTCTCTCCAACGGTGCGTGAAAAGTCGCAGGATATGGAGAATGTCTACCTTCAGGCGATTGTCATCATTTCCAAGATCATTTCCAAACCATTTCACCGTGCAAAGAAAAAAAAAAACGTCGACTGATAACTTTGTTTTGCTTTGACGCAGCGAGTGTTTGTTTCCTTCAGCGGCTGAATAATTAGCACTGAATAAATAGATAAATAAGCACAGACGAGCAAACGAATAAATGCAGTGTCGACCTTAATGAGCAGGCTCGTTAGATTGGGTGATTGCTGTTTGGAGTTAGTTTAATTCGATCTGCCTCTCTAATCCCACAGCCGGCGATGCTTCATTGTTCGCCGCAGCTCTTACAAAAACAGACGTTAGCTCATTTGAATTTGAGAGGTATAACTATTGATCTGGCACAAAGGGAATTACTATGTGTTCTGAGTGAAAACAAATTACGGCGGTTTGTCCCAATCCTAATAAAGAAAAGCAGCAATGCATTTGGTGGAAGTTTCTACCAGTCTGTATTGCAGAAATGAGCATGTATAGAGATATACTGAGGCAATTATCTGCTCTGATTGAGGGAAAGGTAAAAGTGGTGTGAATGTAAGGCGCAAAATTAACTTTCTGCTGATGGATGGTGAATTCTAAGCACTGAATGCTCTGATATTCTGGTGGGAAAGATCTTATTTTTCTTTTTACTTAGTGGAAAAAAACAGATCAAAGTATGTAAGATGCATTGTAAATGAGATGTACTTTAAGGATTAATATGTGCAGCATGCTTTCCTTCATAACAAAATAAACACACAATGATAACAGTAAGAAACAACAGTAGATGAGAAAGCATCAAACGCAAATCTGAAAGTATCCAAAGAAAATGTGCTTTTGTAATTTGAGTCACATCATGTTTATTTACAGTATATAGCACGGTATGCAATCTTCTTGTGTCGGTGTTGCTTTCATTTACGCCCCATTTGTGAGCATCAATGCTTGACGGGGTTGAGCCTGAAGGTGGGGTGGATGCAATCCTCATAACAATGAAATTAGACGGCAATTATCTACTGTCTGAGCTGGGGTATTTTCATAAAGCGATCCAATTGGCTGACGATTCTGTTGGCGCGTAAAAAAGTTGAGAGTTCCAAACTTCTGCAGCAACGGATTCACAATTCAGTTCAGCTGAAGTGACCCATTCAAAGTGAATGGCAAGCATTGACACTGACACAGTGTGTAAGGCGTTAGAATTACAACTTCAGCTATTGTGCAAACAAACTTTGACTAGACCTGATTCTCTTCATAATCAATTTTGAAAAAAAATATGTTTTAAAAAAAATAAAAAATAAATATATATATATATATATATATATATATATATATATATATATATATATATATATATATATATATATATATATATGCTTGACATATTGACGTTATATTATATTTACATATTTGCAATATTTTTTGCTTATAGCAGTATAAAATGTGATTTATTACAGTTAATTTACAATTATAATTGTAAAGCAACACTTTTCTTTCACGTAAAGTCAAATAATTTATTTAAAGCAACAGATCCACTCACTTTTTTAAGTAAAGTCTGCTAACTTTTTTATGCAAGTATACTTGACTTAGAAAGTATGGGGTTACAGAAAAACAGCGGAGGTTATGTTTAGGCTTGTGATAGGATAAAGGATGTTAAGATTATTAGTAATAATAATAATAATAATAATAATAATAATTAGTCTAACTTAAAATACTAAATCAGCATATTTGAATGATTTCTGGAAAATCACAACATTGAAGTTGTTTGGTTCTAGTTTGCACAACAAAATCTTTGCACTTAACACCTACAAATTACATCATAGAATACCTCTTCTCCTGTTTCATTTTATACATGTGTATCAATTTATGGTTATCTATTGTGTCAAAACCTTGTGAGGTGCTAAACATGTCTTTCAAGTAGTTCAATATTTCAAGTTTTTATATTTTCAATATGCCAAAATTGTATTCTATGTTACATTTAAACTGCAATACTACTTAATTATACTTTAAGCAATAACCCCTTTTTATAAAGAAGAAACTGCTTTCTCGGTGCAAAAATGTTTTGTGTTTTTTAAGTGTTTTGGATTGCTATACATATAAATATATAGGCATTTTTAATATGACAGTAGACGGAGCTGGGAAAAATCTGCAAGCCAGGTCTTAAACTTGGGTCACCCGAAAGTGCACTATATGTCGGCGCCGATAGTTTTAGAGTTTCATTCATTACCTCAGTTTAATTAAGTCAGAAGTGAACTCTGAGAAGAAAAGAGTGTTGAAAGACTGTTTTATAGGCTGGTGTGGGTCTGATGTCTTACTCTGTGTGGGTCATGCTCAGCTCCTCTCCGTCGGGCCTCCAGCTCGTCATATGCTGGAGCTGTTCCCTCCCGACGAGCCTGAAGATACTCCCTTCTCAGTTGCTGGATACGGTCCATACTGCTGCAAAAAAAAAAAAAAAAAAAAAAACACACACACAACTCACTTAGTTCAAATAATAGGCCAATCCAGTAACTACAGTTGAAGTCAGAATAATTAACTGAAATATTACACCATTATTTTTTCCCCCATTTTTTGTTTAACAGAGAGAAGATTTTTTTCAACACATTTCTAAACGTAATAGTTTTAATAACTCATTTCTAATAACTGAGTTATTTCATCTTTGCCATGATGACAGTAAATAATATTTGACTAGATATTTTTCAAGATACTTCTATACAGCTTAAACTGATATTCAAAGGCTTAACTAGGTTAATTAGGCAGGTTAGGGTAATTAGGTAAGTTATTGTATAACGATGGTTTGTTTTGTAGACTATCAAAAAATATATATAGCTTAAAGGGGCTAATAATTTTGACCTTAAAATGTTTTTTTTTTTTTTTTTAATTATAGCTGATTTTATTCTAGCCGAAATAAAACAAATAAGACTTTCTTCAGAAGAAAAAAAATATTAACAAACATACTGTGAAAATTTCTTTGAAAACTTAACATAATTTGGGAAATATTTAAAAAAGAAAAAAAAATCAAAGGTGGTTTAATAATTCTTCAATTTCAACTGTCTTTTAGAAAAATCTCTAATGAATTCTTGTTCAAAGGGAAACTCTAACTACATGAAGCTGATTTTATAGTGCCTATTTTCATTTCTGCTGTACGCTTTCAATGTTTTTGTGCTATGTTGGTTGTATATGTTTTATTTGTTGTTGTCTATTTTTGATAACTTGTAACCCAAGGTATGTATGACACAATGATCAACAACTGTTGTTTTATTGAGCTTTATAAATCAAGTAAAAGTAAAGTAAAAGTAAAACAAAATAAATAAGTGAATATGTGATAAAACACATAAAAAAATAATAATAAACATAAAATATAAAAATATAAAATATTTCAGTGATTTAAAGCTGAAATTAATCATATTGAAAGCATATGAAAGTGCAATAATAAATAAATACAACTTTTTATTCATTAAGGATCTATATATTGATAAAAAGTTACAGCAAAAAAAGCTTATATTTTGTTAAAGAGTAATACATTGTTTCAAAAGCTGTTATTTTGAACTTCCTCTTCACCAAATTACTCTGAAACATAAAATGTATAAAAAGACATATAAAGAAAGGTTTTTCAATAATAATTAAAATAAGAACCATTAGCAATGATTAATCACCGACACAAATTGATCATAAAAGGGCAACAGCTCAGCATATAACACTATTTTCTGAAACAAACTTTGGACCAGTGTTGTTTTAAATGCTGTTTTTAAATAAATCAAGACATTCTTGCTCTGTTAAACATCATTTGGGAAATATTTGAAAAAGAAAAAAAAATCAAAGGGGGTTTAATAATTCTGATTTCAACTGTATGTCTAAAAAGACAAACTCTAATGATTTTCTATTTAAAAATATAAAATTAAATTAAAATTAAAAATATAAAATATAAAAATTATTTTAGAAAATATTCCAGTGATTAAAAGCTAAATTTTATTATATTGAAAGCATACAGAAACCACAATATAAAGCAATAATGAATAAAACAATAATAAAAAAATAAATCAATAAATAAATAAATGTTTCATTCATTAAAAAAGAAAGGTTTTTCAATATTAATTCAAATAAGAACCATTAGCAATGATTAATCACAGACCCAAATTGATTAAAAAAAGGGCAACAGCTCAGCATAAAACACTTATTTCTGAAAAAAAAAAACTTTTGACCAGTGTTTGTTTAAGTGCAGGTTTTTTTTTTTTTTTTTGATTAAATCAAGTGCGCAGCTCCACTTAGTGAAGCTCCATCTATCCCTTGTGACATTTGAACCTGTAATCTTTAGCTTACCACCCTGGATCTTCAAAGACAAGGCTCTTACATCCACACACGGTCTCCTACGCATAAACGCTATTTCCCAACATACACATTTATAGACTTCAGTCTTATGCACAAGATAACACACAGCACTTGACCCCGGCCCACTCACACCCATTCAGAACAAAGAGCCACTATCGATCTGACCTACACATCATGTGACGGATAAAAAGAAAAAAACCTCCAGGAGCCCAGTATATCAGACTGCTGATATGTCCGAATTGTAGACACTTATGAAAGCTGTGGAAAACTCCATCATCCACACTTATCAGGAACCACACCGTGATGACAACTGAGTTAAAGCAGACAGAAAGACTCAATTCTGTCACAGATAATCAACAGCTCTTTCTTACAGGCCACTTCAGATCTAGCCAGAATTGTACCATCACACATACAGAGAAAATTCAACACATTTTTCTCATTTAAGGGGGAAAACTACACTGTTAAAAGCGCTTTATTACTTTACTTATAAAATGTGAGTAAACCTATTGCACTACAAGCGATAAGTTGACTTTACTTTTTAAAAAAGTGAGTAAACCTGTTGTAAAACCTGGGATTGTTAAGTTGGTTGGCTTATTTTTTTTAATAATTATTCTGATTTTATAAATTTTCTTTTCTTAACTACTACTACTACTACTAATAATAATAATAATAATAATAAAGAAAACGAATGAATGAATGAATGAATATAAAATTAAAATATAAAATTAAATTAAAATTAAAAATATAAAATATAAAAATTATTTTTTTGCAGCTGGAGGGGCCTCTGCTGTGTCAAACATATACTACTACTACTACTAATAATAATAATAATAATAATAATAAAGAAAACGAATGAATGAATGAATGAATAATAATAATAATATTAATAATAATAATATTATAATATTGAGGCGACATAGTGGCTCAGTGGTTAGCACTGTCACCTCACACAAAGAAGGTTGCTGGTTCGAGTCCCGCCTGGGTCAGTTGGCATTTCTGTTTGGAGTTTGCATGTTCTCCCCGTGTTGATGTGAGTTTCCTCTGGGTCCTTCGGTTTCCCCCATGGTCCAAAGACATGCACTATAGGTGAATTGAATAAACTAAATTGGCCATAGTGTATGTGTGTTGCAGTTGGTTGCAGCTGGAGGGGCCTCTGCTGTGTCAAACATATACTGGATAAGTTGGCAATTAATTCTGTTGTGGCAACCCCAGGTTAATAAAGGGATTAAGCCGAATGAAAATGAATGAATGAATGAATGAATAATAATAATTACAATAAAAACAAAAAGTGAGTTAAAGCACTTAGTGAGTTATATTAATCTGGGGTCACCACAGCGGAATGAACCAAAAACAAATATTATATATATATATATATATATATATATATATATATATATATATATATATATATATATATATATAATGTTTGTTTGTTTTTTACCTATTTTAACTTGTTTTCTGCTGTCCAATGTAAAAGGAGATATTTAGCATAATGTTCAAGCTGCTCTTTTCCATGTAATGGGAACTAAAAAGTTACTCTAAAATAAATACATATATAAATAAAATAAATAAAGAGGTCAAATGGCTTTAATTAGGGGAAAAAAAAAATCCTGAAAGAGATAATATACATTACTCAGCATGATTAAGTACACCCCATTTTGAAAATTAATATTTGCATCCATTTATCAGTGAATACAGGCTATGTATTTAGGTGCATTTAAACTAAATAGATTTATTAAACAGATATTTATTAAAATAATATTTTAGTTACCGAACATATTTAGAAATTGAAAGATCATACAATTAAATTTTAAGAAAAATCCTACAGAATCTAAAACAAAAATTGAACAAGATAAAAAAAAAATGCTTCTCTTTATTTTTTCTCTTTTATAAATTTGTATTTATTATTTTTCTATAACATAAATTTGGGTGTACTCGTTTTTGAACCGTTATCGTATAAGTTATTTTGTTAGATAAGCTCCAGAATTGGCTTCAGTACTGACTAATGTAATGTATATGCACAAATATAATATTGTATAGCTTCCTGTTAAAAATATGAATTTAAAAGAGATTTGTGAGGGGTGTACTTATATATGCTGAGCACTGTATAGGTATTTTGCATTGTTTTTGTTGTCGCTATGTAATGGTGTCGATGACTTATTCTCTAAATAGACACATTACAAAATGTTTTTATTAATGTTATTATTATCAATGTTATATGCTATTATTGCACACTACAATATGCAATGGATGATAATAGTTAAACATGGCAGTTTGTTTATTATTTAGGTTGCTGAAAGAATCATTTTCTCCTGTTTTGTCGGGTTTCACTCTGGTGTTTGTCCATTTCTGTAAGGATGTCAGAAGCACTTCTATAATCATGCGCACATTATTTTAAAAAAAGTTTGTTATTTCTAATATAGATGTGTGGCAAGCACACGCAAACTCTCTAGAGAAAGTGAAACAGCTTGTGCTTTAGACGTCCTTGTAAACAACAACGGGACACAGGGTAGATTCTGCTCTTTTTCTTGGCTTTGTGGTGGTTCATCAAGACGATGACAAGGTTTGTTTAACCTCGGGTCGACCATGGCTCATTATATTCATGTATTATTACAGTGTAATGTCTGTGTATTTTAAAAAATAGTGCTTCTTTTGTTTTCATGCTCCTGGCTTGTGCACGCATTAGTGACGTATCTCTGTAAAACAATAGCATCCAGCTGTGCATATAAATCTGCCTTTTGTTGTGCTAGGTAATCTTTTGCAAGGGCACACAAAAAGTGGTAAGGTACAGTTCGATTTTAGGTTTTTTTTGACAGTGGAAACAGCCATAAAAAGTGTACCGTACCGTACCATCCTGTGTTGTACACAGCATTTCTTTACAAATTTTGGCTAGACATGCATAACTAAACAATCGCTTTTTTCTGCTCTGTGTGACTAGGATCATTGTGACTGCACTTCCATCGTTTTTAAAAATGCACCAAAAAATGCCAAATGGAATCTGAAAAAGGTTATTTTTTGTGAACTATCCCTTCAATACCACACCACCAGTCCAAAGCTCAATAAACATCTCTGCTTTTCCAGACACAGCAAAAATGGCGCGCTTATCAAACGTTCAAGAGGAAAATGTGTGATATTTCTCCCGCTCAAATATTGTGTTGTGCCACAGAACTGTGGAAGTGTGACTGGGGAGATAAAGTCCTGTCAGTCATCTAACACACAAACAGCAAAATCAATCTCTCAATGCCTGGCTAACACAAACACAACCTTTCCACAACTGTTGCATCCCATTGTCAACACACATATCTGAACAGCATCTCAGCAAGGGGTAAATGCAGTGATCAGACGCTGTGGATGAGAATCCTATTCGAAACTTTACATGTCAGACGGTCATTTTTCAGGGCATCAACCCCTGGGGCGAAATGTTATCCGTCTGCGGACTATGAATGTGCAGCTGAAAATAAAAGGCAGCAGATGGTGATATGAGGAAACACAATAAGTTAAAAGACTGTAAGCTCAATAAAGACATTGTTTTGATAACCTGAATGGGATGAAGCCAACAATTACAATGGTACTGTAAAATAGAGGAAACACATTGCAGAACTCCCCAAAAAAAAGCAAACACAGTCTCTTCAATTACAGGCACGCCACCATAAAAAAGCAGTAAATCACATCTCTCCAATGAGTTGTTTTGTCTTAAAGGAATAGTTCACCCAAAGATGAAAGCCCTGTGATCATTAGTTCCAAATCTGCTTAAGTTCCTTTCTTCTGTTGGATATAAAAATAATATATTTAAACAAAAAAAATGTTGGAAACCTGTAGCTACTGAATCCCATGGTATTGTTTTTATTTTTATTTTTTATTTTTTTATCGGATTTTGTTTTGTTTGTTTATACTGAATGCTATATCTATTTTCGTTGGCTTTTTACAGTTTTTCTCATTCACTTTGATGCGTTTCTCACAACACCAGTGCATTTCTACACAACAGTTAATGCATTTCTCAAAACAATTAGTACAAACTGCAAAACCTAGCTGATAACCAGCAAAAGCGCGTCACAAGCTCAAAATGGATAGTTCATTCCTCAAAAGCAAGTATTGATGTCAATCAAAGTGTCAGTGTCATCAAAATGAAAAGTCCTGACAGCATTGTTTATGAACAAGATAGTCAAATGGCTTTGTCGTTTTCATTATGACAGTTTACTCTGTACATTTTTTCAGTGCAAAACAGTCAGATTTTGTTGACACTTCCTGAAAATGCTCAAGACAGCACTATATTCTATTTGCACAGCCATTTGAAAACTACAGTAAAGTTAGACATCACTGCATTGAGTGAGTTCCCCTTCGGTTGGGGAACTTCAGTGCCATGAATGGGAGGATTCGGATCAGAAGCCGCTTATCTGGAGAGTATTGAACGGGCCAATGAATGAAATTAATTGGCAGCGTAAGCTTGCGCAGGTGTGCGACATCTGCAATTATCTCAGCATATAAGCACACCTGAAGCCAGCAGACGCCATCCTTTTCGCTTCAGATCCTTTCTGAGTGAGTCGATGAGGGTTCCTCTTGCTGATCAGCACTTCAGAGCGAACGAGTGTGTCTCCCGGTCCAGAGTGGGTCTTCGCGGTGGCAGACGGTCGAGCTGGGTTACTCCCTTGCCTGCGGTTCTTTGGGTCCGGTCCTCCAGAGCGGTGCGTATAGTTGCAACTTTCCTAAAAGAGCAACACAGTCGTGCAGCACGTCCTTTTCAGGATGGCGCTCCGACTGTGCGTTTCTGGATGCGGGGGTTTCCTGTCTCCGGATGATGGACACGATCACTGCATTGCATGTTTGGGGGTCCAGCATGTTAATGCGGTGCTCGCGGGCGGTTCATGTCGTCATTGCGATGCCATGACCGTTGCACAGCTAAGATCGCGGCTAACTTTCGCAAGAGAGCGAGCCACCCCAGTTGCCTCCTGTTCTAAAAAAGCAGCGGGCGCTCGGGCAGATCTGAGGGTTTCAGCGGGAGCTAATCCGCCGCCCACGGGCTCGCGGACCTCTCGCTCCTCACGGCGCTCCATCCAAGCTTCGGGTGGTGAGAGTGATCCGTCTAACCAGATGGTAGCTCTCACACTCGCTGACACCGGAGATCAGATGTCCTCCGCGGCATCGGAGGGTGGGCTTTCACTGTCCGACGAAGATCCGGACCCACTCGCCCCCTCCGGGCAGGTGAGCGCTGTCAAATCGGATCCTGAAGCGGACATGTTAGCCGTGCTTTCCCGGGCTGCTTCGGCCGTGGGGTTGGAGATGGTTTATCCCCCAGCTCTGCGGCCGGACCGACTAGATGGGTGCTACGTAGAGGACCAGAAGGCGAAGCCTTCGAAGCCTCTCGTCCCCTTCTTCCCGGAAGTGCACAGTAGGCTCACGCAGTCCTGGAGGGCACCTTTCTCTGCCCGTGCTGCGAGTGCCTCCGCCCTCACCGCCCTTGACGGCGGAGCTGCCAGGGGGTATGAGGCGATCCCGTCAGTGGAGCGCGCTATCGCGGTCAATCTTTGTCCGCGCGGCGCCTCTACGTGGCGGGGTTTGCCCCGCCTCCCGTCCAAAGCCTGTAGGTTGTCTGCCTCCCTCTGAGCCAGAGCTTATAAGGCTGCGGGCCAGGCTGCTTCTGCTTTGCACGCGATGGCCACCTACCAGCGCTACCAAGCGCAGGCGCTGGCCGAGCTGCACGAGGGCGGGTCCAACCCAAGCTTATTACATGAGCTGCGCACCGCGACCGACTATGCTCTTCGGACTACTAAGTCCGCCGCGTGTGCGCTGGGGAGGACGATGTCCACACTTGTGGTTCAGGAACGCCACCTCTGGCTAAACCTGGCCGATATGCGCGACGTTGACAAAGTTCGCTTTCTTGACTCGCCCATATCCCAGGCTGGCCTGTTCGGCGACACCGTCGGTGAATTCACCCAGGAATTCAAGGCGGTGAAAGAGCAGTCGGATGCGATGGGCAATGTCATCTATCGGCGTGGCCGTAAGCCCGCTCCGCCCACCGAGCCATCCACCTCCGCTGTTCCTCGCCGAGGGCGCCCGCCAACGAGTGCTGCCCCGCCCCCGCCTGCGCCTCCGGCCAAGCGGGCGCGGCGTTCACCTCGAAAGCAGGCAGCCCCTCCTGCCCAGGGCGCCGTTAAGTCCGGTAAACGGACCGCGAAGCGTCCCTGAGACAGGCCATCCGGAGAAGAGGAAACTTGCTCTTTCCCCGCTGGAGGGCGGGGCCCCGATAACAACGGTACTTTTCAGTGCCACCAAAACATCAGTAAAAGAGCACTTTTTCCCTTCCCCGGATGTGACTGCACGAGTTCTGCCAGTCCGGGACGCGCTGCCTTCCGGCTCGCAGACTCTACGTGCTTCGCCAGTGGCTCACGAGTGCTGGGGGGACGGTCTCCCTTCCCTCAGCCCTCCAGCCCCCTCTCCGGAGTCAGGGTGCGGAGCCAGAGCGAATCGCTCTCCTCCAGCTCTTCCGCGAGACCCTCGTGCTTCCCGGATCAGCACACCCACTCCGCGCTGCCCCACCGCTGGTACGTCAGCGATTGTAGCGATGACTCCATTAGCGAGGGCTCTGGATGGGCTCTGCCTGGTTAGCGCGGGCCAGCCCCTCGCGGTGGCTCATACGCACAATCAGACTCGGTTACGCGATTCAGTTCGCGAAACGGCCCCCCAAGTTTACGGGCGTGTATTTCTCCAGGGTCAACCCCCTGTCCGCCCCTGTCTTGCGAGAGGAGATTGCTGCCCTCCTGGCGAAGGGTGCAATCGAGCCGGTTCCTCCAGCCGAGATGGAGAGTGGGTTTTACAGCCCATACTTCATCGTACCCAAAAGAGCGGTGGGTCATGGCCAATCCTAGATCTGCGCGTTTTGAACCGCTGTCTGCACAAGCTGCCGTTCAGAATGCTCACGCAGAGGCGCATTCTCCAATGCGTTCGTCCTCGGGATTGGTTTGCAGCCATAGACCTGAAGGACGCGTATTTCCATGTCTCCATTCTTCCACGCCACCGCCAATTTCTGCGGTTTGCGTTCGAGGGTCGAGCGTGGCAGTACAAGGTCCTCCCCTTCGGGCTCTCTCTGTCTCCGCGGGTTTTCACCAAACTCGCGGAGGGTGCCCTAGCGCCCCTTCGGCTCGCGGGCATTCGCATGCTCGGTTATCTCGACGACTGGCTGATTTTAGCCCACTCGCGGGAGCAATTGATTATGCACAGGGACGAGGTGCTTCGGCATCTCCGCCTACTGGGGCTTCAGGTCAACCGAGAAAAGAGCAAACTCGCCCCCGTGCAGAGGATTTCTTTTCTCGGGATGGAGCTGGACTCGATCACCATGGTAGCGCACCTCTCCGAGGAACGCGCTCGCCTGTTGCTGAACTGTCTGAGGGAGCTCGACAGCAAACTAGTGGTCCCACTGAAGTTCTTTCAGAGGCTCCTGGGGCATATGGCATCCGCAGCCGCCGTCACGCCGCTCGGGTTGCTCCATATGAGACCACTTCAGCACTGGCTTCACGATCGGGTCCCCAGACGCGCATGGCACGCGGGCACACACCGGGTCTCGGTTACTGCGCTGTGTCGCCGCGCCCTCAGCCCTTGGAACGACCCCTCGTTCCTACAGGCCGGTGTGCCTCTAGGACAGGCGTCCAGCCATGTTGTTGTTTCAACAGACGCTTCCAACACGGGTTGGGGGGCCGTGTGTCGCGGGCATGCGGCTGCGGGCCTCTGGAAGGGTGCCCAGCTGCATTGGCATATCAATCGCCTAGAGCTGTTGGCAGTGTTCCTCGCTCTCCACCGCTTTTTACCGGTGCTGGAGCGGCAACACGTGCTGGTCAGGACGGACAGTACGGCGGCGGCGGCGTATATCAACCGCATGGGGGGTATGCGCTCTCGCCGCATGTCTCAGCTCGCCCGCCGTCTGCTCCTCTGGAGTCACCCGCGGCTGAAATCGCTGCGCGCCATTCACATCCCAGGCACGCTCAATCGTGCAGCCGATGCGCTCTCACGACAGCTGTTACGCCCTGGAGAATGGAGACTCCACCCCGAGTCTGTCCAGCTGATATGGGCGCGATTCGGGGAGGCCCAGATCGATCTGTTTGCTTCCCCCGAGAACGCTCACTGCCAGTTGTTTTTTTCCCTGACCGAGGGCTCTCTCGGCACGGATGCACTGGCCCACAGCTGGCCTCGGGGCATGCGCAAGTATGCGTTTCCCCCAGTGAGCCTGCTCGCACAGTTTCTGTGCAAGGTCAGGGAGGACGAGGAACAGGTTCTGCTAGTTGCGCCCCTTTGGCCCAACCGGACCTGGATATCAGAGCTCTCACTCCTCGCGACGGCCCTCCCCTGGCGGATCCCTTTGAGGAGGACCTACTCTCTCAGGGACAGGGCACCATCTGGCACCCTCGCCCCGATCTTTGGAACCTCCACGTGTGGTCCCTAGACGCGAGGAAGACTTAGGTAACCTACCGACTGCGGTGGTTAATACCATCACTCAGGCTAGAGCCCCCTCCACGAGGCGCGCCTACGCCCTGAAGTGGAGTCTATTCACTGAATGGTGCGTCTCTCGCAGAGAAGACCCCCGAATTGCCAGATTAGTGTTGTGCTCTCTTTCCTTCAAGAGAAGTTGGACAGCAGGCTGTCGCCCTCCACTCTCAAGGTTTACGTGGCCGCCATCTCCGCTTATCATAGCGCGGTAGCTGGCGGCACCGTGGGAAAGCATAACCTGGTCATCCAGTTCCTTAGGGGTGCTAGGCGAATTAATCCATCTCGCCCCCCTCTCATGCCCTCTTGGGATCTCGCCCTCGTTCTCACGAGTCTGCGATCCGATCCCTTTGAGCCACTCGAATCAGTATCTCTAAGATTTCTGTCCCTGAAGACAGCTCTGCTGGTTGCGTTGGCCTCCATCAAGAGGGTCGGGGACCTGGAGGCATTTTCGGTCAGTGACTCGTGCCTGGAATTCGGGCCGGATTACTCTCACGTTATCCTGAGACCCCGCCCCGGTTATGTGCCCAAGGTTCCTACCACCCCCTTTAGAGATCAGGTAGTGAACCTGCAAGCGCTGCCCCCGGAGGAGGCAGACCCAGCCCTTTCTTTACTTTGTCCAGTTCGCGCTCTGCGCATTTATGTGGACCGTACTCAGAATTTTAGATCATCTGAGCAGCTCTTTGTCTGTTATGGCGGTCGGCAGCAGGGAAGTGCCGTATCGAAACAAAGATTATCCCACTGGATTGTGGATGCCATTTCACTCGCTTATTCGAGTCGAGGTCAGCCGTGTCCCCCGGGAGTACGTGCACACTCCACTCGGAGCGTTGCATCCTCTTGGGCGCGTGCACGCGGCGCCTCTCTAACAGACATCTGTAGAGCTGCGGGCTGGGCGACACCCAACACATTTGCAAGGTTTTACAATCTGCGAGTGGAGCCGGTTTCCTCAAGGGTATTAGGTAACCCTTTGGTGATTGAGGAGACAACTCGGTAGGGTGTTGAAACACGCTTGCTGCGCCATTCTCCCTAACACGGAGGTACGTGCGCCTTTTTATCTGTCAGTAAAGTTCCCCGTCAGGTGAGCCCTGCAGATTCCTCCGTGGCCCCCAGCACTGACTCAGTGGAGGAGTCACTTGCTGGCCCACTACGTTGTAGGTCTGCTCGCTGGTCAGCCCGCGTTTTGGGTATAGGTGCCTGCTATGCGTGATCCCCACTAGGCGATCCCATATGCTTATTCCGCCACGATTAAGTCCCCCCCCTGGGCGGACCCGTGTCTTCCCTCTCCGCTAACCACTCTTTTGCTATGCGTACTCCCCCTTTTTAGGGCTAGTCCATAGGTAAATTCTGCCATCTATCCCCCCCTTGGGTAACGGATGGCCTCCGCAGCGTCCTCCCTATCGGGATTGCACGCTTCCCAACGTACTGTCGTATTTCCTAGAATTATCTAGATGCTCACGACTTCCCAAAAAATATATCTAAATCCGTAAAACTTCTGTTGAAGTAGGATAAATTAGGGCCAGGGACACGTTGGAGGACCGCGCCCCCCATGATGTGGGTGCGTCACGCTTGCTTGACTATCTCCTCATCGGGGGTGTTGGTAAGGTGCAGTCATTATGGCGCTTTCCATATTCTCCCATTCATGGCACTGAAGTTCCCCAACCGAAGGGGAACGTTCGAGGTTACAGAAGTAACCCTTCGTTCCCCGAGGAGGGGAACGGAAGTGCCATATTCCGTCGCCATAATGACTGTCCCTTAGCTGTTTGAAAGTCTCTTCAGCTTAAAAGGATGGCGTCTGCTGGCTTCAGGTGTGCTTATATGCTGAGATAATTGCAGATGTCGCACACCTGCGCAAGCTTACGCTGCCAATTAATTTCATTCATTGGCCCGTTCAATACTCTCCAGATAAGCGGCTTCTGATCCGAATCCTCCCATTCATGGCACTTCCGTTCCCCTCCTCGGGGAACGAAGGGTTACTTCTGTAACCTCGAACGTTATCTGAGTACAAGACACTAAATATGTATGTTTCACATTTTTACTGCACATGCTCATTACAATCCTAATTTATTCCCAGCATTGTGCAAAAGAATAAATACATCCTTATTTACAACAAACATAAACTCCCTTTAGGTAGAGCAGTGCACAACTGTAAACAACATTGCAGTACATATTGGAACTGAGCCTACAACATACACATGTCTGTAAATCATTCATCAAATTGTTCAATTTTAAAAACATTTTCAGTAAAATAAAGATTTAAATTTGTTTAATAAAGTTAGTTTGACACATTTTGACAACTAGTTCACCATATTTGTATGTAATGACTCAAGTAATGAAATGAGGATTATTCGTTTTATGTAGAATGACTATTCAGCATTTACAAGTTTAGTTAATTTTGACAGACATGACAGAAGCAAATGATAATGTTCTAAAAAACAGAGAGTTGTATGAAAGCAATTAATGCATGTCCAAAAGCATCTACAATGTGTTGAAAAGATTGAGAAACTGCTACTAGGATGTGCACAAATGACTAATTGTTTTGAGAAATGCATTACCTGTTGTGCAAATATAGTGTTGTGAAAAATGCACTAAAGCGACTGATATAAACTGTAATTCAGCAAAAAATAAAAATAAAATAAATAAATAAATAAATAAAATAAAATAAATATATATACAAATTTATTTTTCAACTGTTTAAATGTATATATATATATATATATATATATATATATATATATATATATATATATATATATGTATGTATATATGTATGTATGTATGTATATAGATAGATGATAGATGATAGATTAGATAGATCTCTAACTTGAAACGTCGAAGAATTTAATTGTTTTTAATTAACCACCAAAATATTAAATAATACCATGATTAAAAACTATATTTACATTTGTTTTTACTTCAGATTCACAGATTATTGAGAAGATGCATGGTTAAGATGAATAATAATGCTATGATTTTTATAAAGCAGCAGTTTTACTGCATTAGATTAAATAAACACAGAACAACACCGAAACACCTCTGATTGGTTCAAAATCCCGCACAACATTTGATGGAACATTTTCATCATCAAATGTATCTGCACTTCCCCTTTTAAAGACTTAAAAACCACCGCATCTAGTTAAGTGGAGGTGTAAATATGTCCTTACAACTCTCGATGTGTTCTAAAAAACTCTCTCCCTGAAGAAAACAGACTTGTTTTCACAATAAAAACTACAACTCTACAACCAGAGAACAAGCAGTGCTTTCATCAAACACAAGAGTAGACTGAGCACTCCACAAAATTCCCTTCTTCTCCTTTCAGACGCAGCACACCAAAATTCAATTTACCTTTTTATTCCTCAAGTTCCTGACCAATCAGATTATCTGGAGAGAAAAGGATGAAAGAGTGTGTGTGAGAGAGAAGGAAAGGGAGAGAGAGGAACTTTGAGAACAGAGGATGAATTAGACAGTAGAGGGATTAGATTAAGACAAAACAAATTAACATGCCTTTTTTAAAAGCTCGTTAGGCAGACAGAACGAGTGCCAGGCATTCCAGAGGGATGATGCTGTGGGAACGCCGACCCGGCGGCCACACGCACACTCAACCCATCCTCAACCCAAAACAAACCAACCGTCTGTGCAGAACAACAACAAAAAACAGCTTGACCTCTCTCTCTCTCCATCACACGCTGTCCGCTTGTATGAATATAAATGCTTTAAAAGTGATATTTAATAGGACCTATCGACATCTATAGGATTGATTTCCACATAAACTACACACAGTTAAAGGCAAAAGCTACTAGCCCTGCTGTGAAATTTGTATCCTTTTTGAAATATTGAATGAAGTGGTGTTAAATGGTGTCAGAGAATTTTTACAGTATTTACCATAATACAGTTGTACAGAAACTTTACATACCCCTTGAAGAATTTGTTTAAATGTAAATAATTTGAACAAAATAAGAGAGATCATACAAAATGCATGCAAAATGTCTCAAGTAAGATCTCTCATATAAAATATGTTTACATATAGTTCACAGCACAAAACTCTGGCTCAAACTATTATTATTATTGCATGTTCTGCAGATTTGAAGGGGGTGAAAGGATTCAAATCTGCAGAAGATGCTGAAAAACTGAAAAATCTGCAGGAGATCGAAGAGTTTTCTGAAGAACAGCAGTCAGTTTAACTTTTTAGAACAAACAAGAGACTCATAAACAACCATCACAAAGCAGAAAAGGCACTCGTAGACCGCTTGAAAACCACACACATAATTGAAAACCAAGGGTATGTAAACTTTTGCAGGTTTTTTTTTTTTTTTTTTTTTGCAGTTTTCAGTGCAGTTTTCAATTAAAATAAATTAAATAAATTAAAATAAATAACATCAATTTTTTTAGTGCCCCCTTTTTTACGATTGGGTGCAGAACAGATTGCTGTACAAATACTTGCTTAATTGAAGTAACATTCCTAGTTAACCTAATTAACAGAGTTAAGACTTTAAAGCACTTTAAGCTGAATACTAGTTATCTTGCAAAATAACTAGAAACATATTAATCCCGGCATAGAAAATAAGATATTAGTTATTAAAACTATTATGTTTAAAAATGTGTTGAAAAAATATTCTCTACATTAGACAGTGTTCGGGAAATATTTTGAAAATAATACAAATTTCACAGGGGGCTAATTATTTTGACTTCAACTGTACATGCTATTTACAAACTATTGTAGAACAGCTTGTGCTGAACATAGTGTCATCTAACTTTAGCCATTAATATATTATTAATACAAGATCAAACTTTAGCGTTCAATTACTTTTTAACTCTCAGGGGCTATAAGATTAGGGTTATACTTTTTGATCCATCTGACAAATGGTTCAATAATTCAGTCTTAGACAATTTGTTTGCTTTTAATTTAAGTTGTGTATGCAATCTTGGTGTTCTTATTGATAGTCACCTAACATTAGACAAACATTTATCCTCTGTCATTGTCTCTCTTTTTGGGCAACACTTCATTTTTAAAGTGTTCTTGTTACACATGTTCCATGTACTTATTACAGTAATTACAAATAACTATTTATAATTACATGCAACTAACTCTAAACTCAACACATTGTAATCTTAACCATATACTGTAGTAGGTACATGTAGTTAATTAAATGACTAATAAGTAATTATTAATACTCATTAGTTAAATGAAGTTACTGTAACAAAGACACCTTCAAAATCAACTGTGTATATAAATGTATGCCAGAAAAGTATCGTTACTTTACGTATGGATTACAGTAACTCTTTATTTTGTGGAATCCCCAAAGCTCGACCTCAAGTGGTCCAGAATACTGCAACCAAATTTCTCAAAGAATTATCGCAAAAATTACCAAATCACCTCCATTGTACACTTCTTCTATTGGTGAACAGTCCATTTCAGGGGAGGGGGTAAAATGTTTTCACAATTTGGCTCCAAAATACCTATCTGACCTTCTGCATCCCTATTGCCTCCCAGAATTTTAGGGTCTTATAATATTAACTTGATGAATGAAAATGTCATATTTGAGGCTAAAAACAAGAGGGGAGTGAGCCTTTTCAGTGGCGGATCCTTAATTGTGGAACTTGTTCAACTTAGAATGACACCCCTCACCTTTTAATACTTTAAAATCATGCCTTAAAACTCATATGTTTTTTTTTTTTAATTTTACCAAGTATTGATCTGTTGATTTTTTTTATCTGTTTTAATTTGTCTGCCCATGTTACTGTATTGAGCAACTTATTGTTAAATTCATTTCTGGATCTTATTGTATATTGCTTTTATATTATTTTTATGTACAGCACTTTGGTCAGCCCCCAGCTGTTTTGAAAGTGCTTTATAAATGACTTTAACTAAACTAAAGCAATATATTTCTAAGAAATGGGGGGGAAAAAACATAAATGTCAGGGAATGTCAAAACATGCAGGGCCCTAAAAACCCTTGCAGGCCCCAGAGGTTTTTTTTCTTATTACCTGTGTTAATTTGACGAATGTGGGAAACTGATGCATGCAGCACCGTCACTGACAAAAGTCAAGGGAAAGCATAGAGAGTTTGTGCCGAGAGTGCGTGAGAGAGGCCTCAGTCATATCTCCATCTACCACCGATAGCTGATCTTGCTTCTCCATGGCTTTTTAGTCAATTCTCCCTTAGAACCGCCACAGATGTCAACCCTCCTGTTTGCAAAAATATAAGGTGTTCATGTGATTTTCTAAACAAGTAGTGCTTTGAAATTAATCAATCCGTAATAATCATGATAACCGTGAAACCCTGACTATTCCTCAGAATATAATCACACGACCAAAATATAAGATTGTTGCATCCTTACACACACACACTGCTGAAACAAAAGAGTAGCAGAGCGGCACAGATCTGGACAGACAGACAGCAGCTCATCCAAGGGGGCAGACTCAGAGTTATGCCCCTGTTACAAGCCCTCCATTTTTCACTTCTCAATCTCAGTGATTGGAGAGCAGAGAGAATAGAGTAGCATCCATCTTCTCTCCAGCTCACTCCCTCACGGCTACTTTACACAATTTATGAGGCACATAACATACAGAAAAAAAAAGTGGAGGAAGGAAAAAGAGAGAATGGGATGAAATCGCATGCAAGTCTTGATCCAAATCTTGTATCGATTGGAGCAGTGAACAGCGCCGTAAAATACTAATACATAAAATATTATGACCTTTTACTGGAGAATTGAAATTGACTACAATGGAGAGCCACAGTGTTATGCATAAAGACGTGCTGCAGTGCTTGTACTTCATTTTAATGGTGTCTGAAATGCTTCAGTGCGGGACGACGTGCAAAACTGCAGGACTAGACTACTGTGCTAATTCATGTCATAAGATTAGCAGGGTTGTGACAATTAATGCTACTAGATTAGAGATAATAAAAAGTAAAAGTCTTTATGAGAGACAAAGACTAATCAGACAAATGTTTTATTAGATATAACAAAAAAAAATCAATGATTAATCATAATTTGAATAAAGAAGGAAAGAGACCACATTGGAATTATACTGGAGAAATGCACTGGAGACCAGTGTATCTAGATGTACTGGAGACCAGTGTATTTATATTGGAGAAATGTACTGTAATGTGAAAAATGTACTGCATGAAGACCAGTGTGTTTAGCACATATACTTATTACACCATTGCATTTCAATAGCTTTTCCCCTATTAATCCTTAAATTCACAGGCTTATTTCAATTTGCTGATTGGAAAATATAAATAATTTGTAAAATGTCTTAGAACAGCATTTTTTCAGTGTCCCTAAATGAAATATAAATAAATATAGCGCAATTTGTTGAAAAATAAACAAAAGTTATGCAAATAATTTCCATGTATTTCCTTTTGTTCTTTAAAATGTAGTAACATTTTAAATTACCTTTAATATACAGTGTCTCAAAAAAACCAAGCAATAATATTTCATACAAAAAAGTATAGTACTACAGGAATAAGAATGACTAAATTTTGTTAAGGAATAACAGAGCAATCTGTGCATTAGAATAATCATTTTATTTATTTGCCTTGGTGATGACATTATGATGGCGTAATGATGGCATATTTATTTTTTAAGCTGTGTAAGGCCTAGAAAAATGGGGTTTTTAAATGAAGATAAGAGCTTGATCAGGAGAACAAAAAGACTACAGTGTTTCATGTTTTCTTTCTGAATTTCTGAATAAAAACAGGACAAAAGGTGGACTATTACTTATTGGTGAAAATTAATCTAACTGGATCAGTATGTTGTGTGGCAGGGAGTGGTCATCCACGCACTGCTCGCAATGTTGAATATATCACCACTGTCGAAGACATGGTACTGAGCCAAGAAGATGCATCACGGACCCATCGCACTGTCCAACAGATTGCACAGGAGTCTGCTAATTAATGACTCTGATTTTTTATTTTTTTTATTTTAATGATAATTTAGTTTGCAAGTAATAAAATTGAATGCTGTTTTCATTGTTTAACAAATATGGCAATAATATAAATCAGATGAGATGGAAGACATATACATATATCATATTATAATTTAATCTATTTGTCATCTAATTACAAAATACAATTAAGATATTTTGACGAAATTCTGACCTAATTAGTTTTGCTTGAATTAATTTGAGACATGATGTAGATTTAAAACATATTTAGGTTTCTATATAATTCTTTGTATTGTGTAGTTGACATTAAAAAGATTACTGTTGTGTGACCTGTACTTTTTGTAGTAGTTAAAAATATTCTAAATTAATTGATTTAATAGTAATTGTTTATACTAAACATATTATAATTAAGCTTCTCAGTGTTGGGTTGCAGCTGGAAGAGCATATGCTGGATAAGTGGTGGTTCATTCCGCTGTGGCGACCCCTGATTAATAAAGGGACTAAGCCGAAAAGAAAATTAATGAATGATGGTATAATTAAACATTCATTATAAAATATTTGTTTTAACATTTTTATTTTTTAAATAACTGACATTAAATCTAAAAATACTGTTGTGTGAACTGTTATTAAAAAATAATAATTATATATACTTAAAAAACCTTTATATCTATATATTGTATTCAATCATAATAAATTTTACTTGACATTAAATAAAGTACTGTTGCGTGCCCTGCTATTAATACAAATACATTGCTTATTTTTAAACATGAGGTAACCACATATTTAAATAAATGCTTCATGAACAGCAAATTATGAGGTGTTAAATTTCTGGTGTAAGCCCCTGATAATATTATTATTATTATTATTATTATTATTATTATTATTATTATTATTATTATTATTATTATTATTATTATTATTATTATTATTATTATCATTCCAGTGTACATTCAAATATACACTTTTCTTTGTGCATTCCATGTGGAAAAAAAAAATACTTTTACTCTTACTCAGCGTAAGTGTTCACATTCAACACTTCTTAAGGTGTAACTTATACACTGGGCTTGTAGGACTTATATACACCAGAGTGTACACTGGAAAATTTGCCCTGCGGGTGTTAAAAATGTTTAATGTGGTGTGCAGTTTTACACTCGAAGTGTAAAATATTTTTACACTGCAGAGGTGTATATATTCAACACTTTTGAAAGTGTAAACTGGGCACTTGGCTGGTAGGACTATATACAATATATATATATTATATATATATTATATTATATATATATATATATTATATATACAACAGAAAAGTGTTAAATTCAACACCTGTGGTGTAAAACATACACTGGCTTATTTGCTGTGTACGGTTGATCATACATTACGAATAATACTGTGTGACACTTAGAAAACACCAACTACAGTCTTACAGTGTGACATCTGTTAGGGGTACAACAACAACAACAACAACAACAACAACAACAACAACAACAGTAGTTGTAGTAGTAAGTAGTAGTAAGTAGTAGTAATAAGTAGTAAGTAATAGTAGTATGTAGTAGTAGTAGTAGTAATAATAATAATAATAATAATAATAATAATAATAATAATAATAATAATAATAATAATAATAATAATAATAATAGTAATAATAATAATAATAATAATAATAATAATAATAAATACCAAACATTTCTGAATTCTGCAACTCTCATTTTGTTGAATATAGCTTTTACTCGAAGAGCCACACATGATTTGGAACCACCTTCAAGCGAAAATATTCAAAACACAAATATCCAAGTACACACAACACAATAAATCAACCTTGCTCTAAAGGCATTTGGCAGCAGCACAAACCACATACACGCAACACACCATAAAAACACCAAACACGCATTTATTTCCGGCCTGTGCTTCCCAGGCAAGCCGTTTCCCCTGCAGCGTCTGGGCTCCAGAGTTATGCTTTCAACAGTCCATCATGCAGCCATCATATCCAGAACGCCTTAATTACTGCTGCCATTTTGACTGAGCACCTCCTCACCTTCCAAATGAATAACACCATCAATGTTTAATAAGGGTCCTGCTCTAATCAAAGACACAGGCGCACACCTCTCACTCACATACACATACTATCAGCCACAAATATACACATAGCCTGCAGATCCAAACATAATCATAAACTCAGCTGGTCACGCACAGAGGGAAGCAGCATTAATATGACCACAGGCCATGAAACTGGGGGATGGAAAGAGAGAGAGACACAATATGGTTGAGAAAAATCATATACTCCTATGCAAAGCATTTACATTTTGAAGTGTGCCATCCATTTTTGAAGTTTGTATATTGGGGATGGTATATAAAAGCACTGTATATGCGCAATGAATGATGCACTGGAAAATATTATATATGCATGAAACAGAATCTCCTGCAATGCAATGCGCTTGGATTTGACAGTTCTTTTTAATGGTGACAAATAGACCTATTTTATTGAGAAGAAAAATTATGTTTAGTAGAAATTGCAAATAATCATTATAAATTACATCATTACAAATAGTACATTATATGTTTCTTCAGTTTAAGTTATTATTATTATTATTTTTTGGCTTTGTATTTATTTCATTTAATGAAAGAGCTCAGAACTATAAGCAATAAGTGTCACAAATGACATACATACACTCACTGGCCACTTTATTAGGTACACCTTAGTAGTACCGAGTTGGACCCCATTTTGCCTTCAGAACTACCTTAATCCTTCGTGGCATAGATTCAACAAGGTACTGAACATATTCCTCAGAGATTTTGGTCCATATTGAAATGATAGCATCACGCACTTGCAGCAGATTTGTCGGCTGCACATTCATGATGCAAATCTCCCGTTCTGGTGATTGTGGAGGCCATTTGAGTACAGTGAGGTGATTGTCATGTTCAAGAAACCAGTCTGAGATGATTCATGCTTTATGACATGGTGCATTATCCTGCTGGAAGTAGCCATCAGAAGACATCATGTGGTCTTAAAGGGATGGACAATGCTAACTATGGTGCATTGTTGGCACGATGCTCAATTGGTACTAATGGGCCCAAAGTGTGGCAAAAAAAATATCCTGCACACCATTACACCACCACCGCCTGAACTGTTGATACAAGGCAGAACAGATCCATGCTTTCATGTTGCTGATGCCAATTTCTGACCCTACAATCTGTATGTCGCAGCTGAAATTGAGACTCATCAGACCAGGCAACATCTTCTATTGTTCAATTTTGGTAAACCTGAGTGAATTGTAGCCTCAGTTTCCAGTTCTTGGCTAATTTAAATGGTCTTCTGCTGCTGTAGCCCATCTGCCTCAAGGTTGAAAGTGTTGTGCAATCAGAGATGCTCTTCAGCATACCTCGGTTATAACAAGTGGTTATTTGAGTTACTGTTGCCATTCTATCAGCTCGAACCATCTTGGCCATTCTCCTCTGACTTGGCAGTTGGCATTTCTGTGTGGAGTTTGCATGTTCTCCCCATGTTTGTTAGTCCAAAGACATGCAGTATAGTTAAATTGAATAAACTAAATTGTCCCTCGTGTATGAGTGTAAATGAGTTTGTATGGATGTTTCCCAGAGATGGGTTGCAGCCGGAAGGGCAACCGCTGCGTAAAACATATGCTGGATAAGTTGGCGGTTCATTCCGCTGTGGTGACCCAAGATTAATAAAGTGACTTAACCGAAAAGAAAATGAATGAATGAATAAATGAATAAGAGCAATAATTGTTTATTATTAGTTTATATTAGTAAACACATTAATAAATCATTATTGTAAAGTTTGTTCCGACAAACAGACAGACAGACAGACAGACAGACAGATGATGGATGGATGGATGGATGGATGGATGGATGGATGGATGGATGGATGGATGGATGGATGGATGGATGGATGGATGGATGGATGGTTGGATGGATGGAGGGATGGATGGACGGACAGACAGACAGACAGACAGACAGACAGACAGACAGACAGTCAGATGATGAATAGATAGATAGATAGATGATAGACAGATAGATAGATAGATAGATAGATAGATAGATAGATAGATAGATAGATAGATAGATAGATAGATAGATAGATAGATAGATAGATAGATAGATAGATAGATAGATAGATAGATAGATAGATAGATAGATAGATAGATAGATAGATAGAGAAGTGGCACATTAAAACATTTATTGCTTACATGAAAGTGATCATTAAAAATAGCAGACAGAGAAAGGAAAGAGAAGGTGAGCTCCAGAATCTCTCTCTCTTTGGACTGCGTTTCCTCCAATAAGCTGAGCCGCAGCACCTGGTGACTACGAAAGACTTAATTTGCACTCTGCTCTTTCCCTCACAGAAGCTCATTCTACAGGAGTGTTACAAGAGAAAGTTCAATAAAGGGTAAAGATATTTATTTTCTCCCTCTCGCAGTGGCAGGGGAGCGCGGCATTAACTCCAGCCAATGGTATCGATTCCCGCGGGTCAGCAGCGTGTCTGTGTGCCACTGCCACCGGGGGGGAGTTTACTGTTCGCCTGCAAAACAACCAGAGTTGCGATTTTATCTATTAATTTCATACTCAAGTGATTGGGTAGTTGGCCGGCGTCCCACCGAGGCTAAAAGATGGGAGATATTAAATGAATGGAGCCGTTAATAACAGATTGAAGAACCTTGCCTTAAAGGAATAGCTCACAAAAAAAGACCAGCAACCAAAAGAAAACCTTTGGTCATTATTTCTTTATTGTCATATTGACATAGCCTCATACTTTTAAGGTAAAACACATGATCCTTTGTTTTCAATGATTTGAAAAGCGCTTCCCACACATAGGCTTTTTTGGGCGGGCCACCCAGCTATATTTATGGCCGCTCATGTATATTTAGTGACATAATTTATTTTTTTTCCTATTACTATCATCTTTTTACACTTTTTGTATCCACTAACTATAAACAAACATCCACAAGTGATTAAGTAGAAAATCTTCTCTCCTCCACCTGTTTAATACTGCTCGTTCTGTATGCACGAGACCTATCAACAGTCTCGCAGACATTCACATGCTTTGCAGACCCACAGAGACCCACAACTTTTGCGTCCTGCCAGGGTTTCTAAGTCTACTAAAATGTCCGGGATTTGGTTTTACTTTAACTTTCGCTAATGCTATGAGCACAGCCGCCAGAGTGAGATATTTGATTTGATTTTTATTTTCAAACAAAAATATCATACATAAAATATCTTTAACATAAAATACATTCCAACATGATCAAAAATGGAGCGGATGAAAAAAAAGCTTCATTATTTATTCATTCATTCATTTTCTTGTCGGCTTAGTCCCTTTATTAATCCGAGGTCGCCACAGGGGAATGAACCACCAAGTTATCCAGCAAGTTTTTACACAGCAAATGCTCCTTCCAGCCGCAACCCATCTCTGGGAAATATCCATACAAACATTCACACACACACACACTCATACACTACGGACAATTTAGCCTACCCAATACACCTGTCCCGCATGTCTTTGGACTGTGGGGGAAACCGGAGCACCCGGAGGAAACCCACGCGAACGCAGTGAGAACATGCAAACTCCACAGAAAGGCCAACTGAGCCGAGGCTCGAACCAGCGACCCAGCATCCTTCTTGCTGTGCGGCGACAGCACTACCTACTGCGCCACTGCTTCGCCCAAGTACTAGTTACTTACTTTGAAAAACAAATCAGATTTTCATTATTTGCATATTTAACACTGTTTTTCTTATTTGCTCATTGTCTATACAATATTTTATTTTACGCTTGATCTTAAGCTAAAGTAATTTTACAAAAAATACAAGAACACTGTCAGTAGTAAAATTATAAAACAAATGACTTCGTTTCACTTGAGGTGTTTGCAATACGACATTTTAATTTTGGCTGAATAAGACTTTAGTTTAATTTAAGTGTAGTTTAATTCAAATATTGTATACATTTATTTATACAAAATATTCTAAATTAAAATTCAATAAAACGTATTAAACTTATAAAAATTAGTCTTTATAAAAAGTGGAATTAAGCACTTAATTGAAGACCAAAAATTAGAAATGCATTGTTTATTAATACCATAAGTAGCTCCACACAGAATTTGCACGTGCAGAAATCCACAGATTTTTGCAGATTTTTAGCCCATCGAGTTTATTTATTTACTTGAGTAAATGTGTCTAAATTTATAATTATTCAGTTTTGAAATTAATTTCAGTAATAATATTGAATAATATAAAAATGTTGATATGATTTATTTACAAAACAGTTGGTAAAGTAATTATTTCTGTGTCTTAGTTAATATATTATATGAGAGACTTGCTTTGTTTACCAAATAAGTCGATTTACATTGTAAACATAAAAAGTTTAAACGTTTTTTTATTATTATTATTAATATACTCCAAAAAATCATTCCACTAAAATTCATAGAATTTTTCTTTCAAAAATTCTGCGCAGAAATAGCAAAAATGGAGTGCAGATTCTGCCTGGCCCTAATCATAAAGTAAAATGTAATATCTGCGCTTCACTTCAAGGCAGTTCCGTTATCGTGACTCCCCGATATGCAAAGACTATAGCACAACCATTACATCGTTACAGACGTAAGAAAAAAATTACTGAATCACTAAATGACGTCCTGAATGAAGCAGTTTTGTTTTATGGTACACTGTGTCATGATGATCATGGCAGACGCAGACAACCAGAGTTAGCGGGTTAGCTAAACTAGCTGCAGCTAAAATGAAACACGGGAGGAAACAGCTCCTCAAAAAATGATGCCATGATCATATGAATTTAAGACTGACTGATTTACTAACTTTTAATGTACAATCTAACTGAGTAAATTCAGCGAGAGGCTATACCAGTTACTTTTTAAATGTGCGTCACACACACACAAGATTAACTCGGACTAGAAATTTACCAAAATGAATCCCTCAATCACATTCTAGTCTCGCTTTTACTAGTCAATAAAAATGACAGTTTATTTTTATTATAGTTGTCGTCATCATCACCTAATCTTTATTTAGTTTTCAAAAACTTGTTTGTCTCGAAAATTAGGATGAAAAATTTTAGTCAACGGAATTAACTTCTGTCAGGACATTATCCATTTTTTACATTTGCCCCTTAGATTGCTTATTTACACTAATAATTGCATTAAATAATAAGAATGTGCACCCTTTTATTTGTATCCAATACATTTTTTAAATTAATGTTTTGATATTTACCTCATTTTGAAAATGACAGTAAAATTAATTAGTATGCAGTGGTAATTTTGACAGTAAATTTGGATTTAGTTTTAGCCATATTTTAGTTTTCTGAATCATTTTAGTTTGAGTTTAGTTTTAGTCGACTTAATTTCTGAAGATTTTAGTTAACTAAAACACATTTGATAAAGTTAATTTATCATAATTAATATTTAATATTTTATACATTTATTTATACAAAATATTCTAACTACAAATTCAATAAAACTTATTAAACTTATACAAATTTGTATTATTAACCTATGGAGTATAGCATTTCAATGAAGACCAAAAATTAGAATAGCATTGTTTATTTATATCATAAGTAGGCCCACACGGAGTCTGCATGCGCAAAAATCTGCAGTTTTAGCCCATTGAGTGTCACTAAAATCATGATGAAAATGATGCATCAACAAAATTAAAACTGTTTTTATCAACTAATATTCAGAAATACAATAATCAATAATACTGTATTTATTTGATAAACATCAAAATAAGTAATATTTGAATTTCCCTATATAATTGTTTTTGCTTTGAATGCTTATTAAAATACAATCACAAAATGATAATAAAAAAAAAACTGCCCTTACTTATGTTTTACAGTGTGAATGGACGTAGATTATGCTAAATACCCCCTCCTCTTTCTCTCTCTCTCTCTCTCTCTCTCTCTCTCTCTCTCTCTCTCTGTGTGTTTCACAGAAAAAAATCTTGTCATACAAATTGGGAACATGATGAGAGTGAGTAAATGATGACAGCATTACACACACACGCACACCATGAGACACACGTAGAAGTCCTCGAACTCTTTCATCCTCCATCTAACAGAGTTGGCATCTCTCTGTTGATCTCGTCACCCCGTCGTGAACAGTCTTCCCTCTTTGTCTCGACACAAACCCCCTGCCAGGTCTGAGGGCGGCCTCGCTCTTGTCTATTAATGCTTTTATGCTGGAGAGAAACTTTAGGTCAGCACATCTTAAGAGTTGGATAAATGATGGTTTAAAGCTAGAGGGCCATGCATAAATCCAACAAACAAGACTGCTTCGGACAACCGAGACACCGATATCAAGAGAAACGGCCAACAGAACACAGCAATCTATTCTTGTATCTCTGAAATGAACCAAGAAACACAGTCGGTCGTAAAGAGATGCTGATTCACACACTGTAAAACGAAAGACGTAAATTTGTAACCTGGAGAGCAGCAGAACAGGGCATAAATACTGGAATCAGCATGTACACGTACAAACACAGACACAAACAAACACACACACACACACACACATCTTGTATCTCACATACATTGTGCATCTTATACTGATACTTACACTTCTATACTTCTATAATGAATTGAATTTAACCAAATTCCTCTAGAACTATGTTATTGTATAACTGCTGGACTTGATACAAAGATCAAGCAAAGATCAAGCAAACTTTTAATTATTATTTAATTATTATTATTATTATTATTTGCATCAGATTTTGGCCAGCAGTGACAAATGTTTAGCATGTTCAAATGTCTGAACTCTTCTATCTTCATGGTTTTATATCAAAAAGCACAACAGCACAAGATATGCAACAAATATTGGCACAAATTTTGAAGAAAAAAGGTCACTGCAAAATGAGTCATTTTAGGCCTGGTTGAACACTGAGAGATGTTTGAGCACTGAGCAGACAAACAAACAGCGACAGTATTTTTTCAGGTACAGCCTGGTCACTGCATTTGATTCCTGGTTGACAAGTAGAAAAAGAATAAACTATAAGTGAAAAATAAACTAAACATAACAATAGGTAAAACACTACTGGGTAAACAATGTGTTTAGAGAAAAAACACTGTTTAACAATTTATTTTAATAAATATGAAGTAAAATTTAAAATGACAAAAATCCCTGATAATATTTAATTATGTGATTCACTGGAACCCTGAACAAATTGTATTCCCCTATCACAACCCAACCTCTTTAAAGCCAAACGTCACAAAGAACAGTATGCACTTTAAAATAGCACCTACGAGGGAAATCAACTTTTGCAAGCTGTTTGGACAGTACTGTCTGTGTATAGTGTTCACAGTCATATTGGAGTAATATAAACCCAACAAGTCTCTTTTTAAAATTTCCTGACATTAAAATAAGATCCGAATTCCAGTTATTTTAAGGCCCACCGCAAGGTAGGAGTGCGGTTTTCCCCACCCACCGAATTGGTTGACAGGCACCATGTTTCTATGATAACATGTATACACATGATCACAGAACTTTTTTTTTTTTTTTGCAAAGAAACTGGGATTAAGATATTTGTTACAACTCTCTGTGATTTTTATTAGTTTAAAGGTTGAAGACGTTTTTAAAACAGCATGTTTTTAAATGAAGTAAAATTGCTATATAATTCTTAACCAATATAATCTCCAGGGCCACATGGTGTTAATAAACACTAATATATCTGTGTGTATGTGTGTGTATGTTTTTGTGTACTGCAAGTGACATTTGTGTGTGTCTCATCATATCAGAAAGGCTTGAATAAATTCCACCACAAATACATGACATAAACTTACTTAATATTTTTGACCAACGAGCTGTATTTTCTCTTCATTCGAGTCTGTGTCTGTCGCTGTGCTGTTTATCTGACATAACGCTTAATAAGAAGCAGACACGCACATGAAAACAGTGGGTGGGGAGATACAGCTCATTTGGATTTAAAGCAGCAGGTTACAAAAACAGCTACAATGCACTCAGACACAAGAATGAACAGATTCTGGAGGCTATAATAAATTACCTGATGGGTATTTTGAGCTGTAACTTTACAGACACACTCTAGAGACACCAAAAGCTGCTTTTTAAATTCTCAAAAAACTTAATTCTGTATTATTTATAAGCTATATACCCTTGAGGACCTCAATTTAGGTCCCCGCGGTGACTCTCTGTGCTCTCTGCGTCTGTGTGCTTTCAGGTTTAAGTACCCACTGGGACATAAAAACTTGAACACACACACTCACTCACAGAGGTCCGCATGTGAAACACACTGAGGGCTGTCGGGGGGAATCTTGATGTAATCCAGCAATTTGATTCAGAGAAGCTCATCTGGTTGATAATCGGCATGCTTCTGTCAATCACACGCTCCCAAATCAAAAATCAATTCCATTCAAGCACTCTTTATCATGGCTGTTTAACACACATTATTACCATATTACCCCAGGCCAACGGCGACAGCTTGAGTGGGTAAGTACATCTGAGAAACCAGCTAAAGAAAAGAAATTGCAAACTGAATTTACTAAACACCAAAACCCTGAGGGGCAAAAGAAGATCTCTGGATTCAAGTATGAAAGGTCATGCGACACATTGAGGCATGATTAAATTCACAATACACTCTTAAACTAAATATTATTTGCTGGAATCAATTGAACAAATTCTCATTTCACAAACTGTTATCCTTTTTTGGTAAGAAAAAAAGGTTGTTTATGTTATTAGAATGTTCTTCAAACTAAGAAATAAATGGTTCTATTAATAACAATTGTCTAAATGGTTGTCCAAGAAACCAAAATATTCTACAATGGCATCACTATAAAAACTATATTTTGCAACCTTCATCTTTTAAGAGTTTAACATACCGTCAGGTACCCTATTGTCACGGAGAGATAATGATAACGGAGTTGGGGATCCACATGCAGTTTATTCAGAGTTGTAAAACAGGCTATGGTCAACACAGAAGCATAGAGTCAATCCAAAGTCATAGTCTAAACAGGTAAATAGTCAGAAAAGGTGGCAGAGAATCAAGAAAAGGAAAACAAGCCAAGAATCGATACACAGAAATACTAAACTGGACTACATGCTTAGAAATGCTACTGGAAACAGTGAACAAGACTGAGCCATGATTTGTGTGTGTGTGTGTGTGATCTGTATAAATAGTCCTCGAATTAGTCAGTGATGAGCTTCCATTCTGTGTGCGCATAAAGTGAACTGCAAATGGTGTGTGTGAACAGGTAAGATGGGACTTGTAGTTCTCCAGCAATTTGTATGAACTAGATTGCTGGTGATTGTGACACTTACAGCTTATATAAGTATATTATTTTCATATAAGAGTCTCAGTTTTATTACTTATATTGAAAAAAAAAAAGAAGAAAAAAAAAACACTTTCCAGACTTCCAGGATTATTTACAAAAAGGACTTTGGGTGTTCTAGCATCAGCCCATTTTCAAAATTAAATTAAAGTGTCTAAATTTCATTATTAAAAAAATGCCATATTTTTATTATATTTTTGGTAGGAAATTTACAAAAATTACTTTAGGATGATGATCTTTTCTAATCATTTTTGACCCATACAATGCATTTTTGGCTACTGCATCAAACCACATATTGGCACATAGAGTTTTTTTTCAATGTCTGCTACACATAACATTGGACACATTGTTAAAAACAACAACAAATGAATAAAAAACACATAACATTTTAGTGAGTCAGACAAAATAATGTAATGCAGCAACATACACAGTAGCTAGATCAACTTTTGTTTAGCTATTTAGTATTTTACCATAGCTGGACACTTTGTTGACCAATCACCATCCACCTAATAAACCAGCGTCACATGGATTAATTCTTTTACTCATATCAGACGAGACAAAGTCCACCCTCATTCTCTCAACCTTCAGAGGAAACATGAGCTGCATCACACAGACAAGAAAAACCTAATGGACACATCCGCGTCTGGACAAAGAGCGGAAAAGACCAGACCTATCAATTTCCCACAACTCTCCCCTTGAGTAATTTTGCTGCAGGCTTCGGCGCTCTAATTGGTGGACATTTTCAGAAATGAAATTTGACAACAAAAGATAGCCCGCAATGACAGGCCGGCTCCTGGGCTCCCTAACCAGAAGTGACTGCACTTTTTACATGCCATCTGCAATCGAAGAAATAATTAGAAGTACTTTAGCTGGTGTAACATTATTTAGACAGGCCATCAACGTACGCCGAACCCTGCCGTGCCTCTCGATTGCAGGTGAAGCTCAATTTGAGCCTGGACCATTTCATTAAAACAGCAGTCACACTGGTTCAGCCTTTGTCACTGCATTCAGAGAGCAGTTTGGGAAGGCAAATCCGCATTTAAGAGCAAGACAGTAATCAAGTCTTTCATCCTCAACCCTCAATTCTAAAATTGTGCACCTTCGGTCTGAAAAAGCAAAAAAATAAAGCATTTCCCTTTCAGTTCAATCAAGCCGAGATGGAATAATGAGGTGAATATAATTTAAGCCAATCTGCCATTTCTGCTTTTTAGAAATAAGCTTTCACATCCTCCTGTTTCCAAAAACAGAACGGCACAGTATGCAGCGGCATGACTTGTTGCTAAGCTACAAGATGCATCCAGAAGAAAGCACTAAGTGAATGCTTTGTGCGAGTGAGCGCGTTTGAGTGTGCATGCTTTCCCCCCCCCCCCTTCTTCTTCTTTTTTTCTTGTACGCGCCTCAATGGGAGAAAGATGTGGAATTGCTTTTCTTCAATGACTGACAGGCAGGAAGTTCTTGAACAAATATGAGAGGAGGAAATGCAGAATGAAAAAGGGGAAAAATAGAATAAGGGAAGTGCATTGAGAGGAAGAGAAAAGCTGAGGGGCGGAACGCATGAGTAGCACTTGTCCGGTTCTCCAGATTAGGCCAGATGAATCATAAGGACCCGGAGAACCTACAAACCAGAAGACACTTCCACCTCTATGCACCTTTTATTCTGAGTCTTTCAAAAGCCTATTCACATGAGGTCTGAACTTTCAGGCAAAAAAAGGGAAGAAACGCACAAGATCTCAAAACGAACAATGAGGCACTATAAGCTTGTTATATAGTGTATTTTTGAGCAGGCTTTACTTTTTTGAATGCAATTCAGTTTAATCTTTCTGTAAAAGAAGAACTTTAATCATATTTACAGAATCCAAATTCTGTACAATATAAAAAAAAACAATATACTGTACACTCACCGGTCACTTTATTAGGTACACCTGTCTAACTACATGTTAACGCTAATTTCTAATCAGAAATTCACATGGCAGCAAGTTAATTTCTTTAGGCATGACAAGACGATCTGTTGCAGTAAAAACCGAGCATCAGAATGGGGAAGAAAGGTGATTTAAGTGACTTTGAAAGTGGCATTTTTGTTGGTGCCAGACAGGTTGGTATAAGTATTTCAGAAACTGCTGATCTACCGGGATTTTCATGTGCAACCATCTCTAGGGTTTACAGAGAATGGTCTGAAAAAGAGAAAATATCCAGTAAATGGCAGTTCTGTGTGCACAAATGCCTTGTTAATGGCAGAGGTCAAAGGAGAATCGCCTGACTGGTTTGACCAGATAGAAAGGCAACAGTAACCCAAATAACCACTCGTTACAACTGAGGCATGCAGAGTGCATCTCTGAACGCACAACACGTCCAACCTTGAGGCAGATGGGCTACAGCTGCAGAAGAACACACCGGGTGCCACTTCTGTCAGCTAATAAAAGGAAACTGAGGTTACAATTCACACAGGCTCACCAAAAATAAACAATAGAAAATTGGAAAAACATCATCTGACACCTGGTCAGATGACTCTCGATTTCTGCTCCGACATTCATATGGTAGGGAAAGAATGTTATATTATATTATATTATATTATATTATATTATATTATATTATATTATATTATATTATATTATATTATATTATATTATATTATATTATATTATATTATATCATACCAAAATATAAGACAGAATCCTTGATTAGCCAGTTGACTGGGATGACTGGTCAAGCATCAGACCCGTTTTTAACACGGTTACCTACATTTCTTTCAGGCAGGAAAATGAAAACACATTAAACCCTCATTGCATGATTTGAGCTGGTGAATGCAAGAGCCAGAGAAGCCGTGTCAGGCCAGGGAAAGGGGTTTCGCAGATATGGGGAGACACTTAAGGGAGCGGGGCTGGCACTCTTTAAAAGCGGCTGAACGGTGCGCCTGCAGCTCTCATTCAGCTCAGCAGAATGGCTGATTAATTAACGGGCAGAAAAGCACTCCAGCACTCACACAACCAACACTAAAAGCTTTTCTTTCTCCATCTAGTGATTTCTATAATTATTTTGATGGCGAGGCTGTGCTCCAGGCCTCAAGAAAGAAGGGAAGGAGGAGGTGGAGGGTACATGTAGAGACGAGGAGGGGAAAGAGCCCTAATACCGTGTTTTTTATATATATACTGTGTATATCTTTTAGTGGGGTATCTAGGCACAATGGCTGCTGATTTGGGAGCTTGAGTGGACTTTGGTAACCCGTGGAGCAGCTCTTGATGGGTTTGTGCCGTGTTTTGGACTAACCTTGGTGAGCTTACATTGAGGACTAGAGACCTGTTTGCTTAGTGCAGTGTGAGGGCTATTGTTTCCAAGCACATCCAGGACACAGGATTCATACAGTGAGGTAAAGTGCAGAACGAAAAGTGGCCAAACCTGTAGACCCTTCTCCTTTCTTATCAAACTGTAAGGTGCTTTTTTTTTCGTTTTTTTTTTTTTTCTACAGTGGCTCAGGCTGAAGGGTTGTCGAATGTGTGATGGTGTGAAACTCTACATTTCTTTTCTACTATCAACCACTGGCATACTGTAACTGCAAAAACATATCATGTAGAGTTATAATCTAATTTCTAGCCAAAACAAAATGATTGATCTTATTTTAAGAATACAGTAATATGCAAGATCATATTGTGTAAGGTTATTATGATACTTTCAAGATTATTTATATTTTTTTCTTACTTAGCGAAGCCTAAAGTTAGACATTTAACATGCAAATGTAGCTTAATTACAATCATAAACAGTTTAAGACCAGCATTGTATTCTTAAGTCTTTATTTTAGCTGTAGTAACTAGTTTTAAGGGTGACACTTTATTTTGATAGTCCATTCGAGTATAGTAGACTATCTGCTTAATAGTTGCTGATACTGCTCCTTCAACAGACATTTAACTGACTATAAGTAACTTTGCAAGTACATGTCTACTTATACTAATCCCAACCCTAATTTTACCCTTACAGTCTACTAATAATCTAATATTATAATATTAGTTTTATTATAATTATAATATTAATCTTATAATATTTTAAAAAGCTTTAGGATGGAAAGTAAAAAACATGTAATAAAGAATACACCAATATACTGTGCATTGAAATACATTATATTTGTGTTGAAAGACAAAAAAGTGGTCATTTGTGACCACAAACTGCCATGAGATCGGGTTGTGTTTAGGCATGGGCTGGTATAAGATTTTAACGTTATGATAACCTTGGATAACAATATCATGGTTTCACAATATTGTGATTGCTGCTCTAAAACATATTTCTTTTAAATTTCTAGGTGGAAAATAAAAACCTTTGAAGTAAAAAAAAAAAGATTGACTTCTGCTGTCTTTATTAGTTTCAAAAACACAGGTTATCGTCCCATGCCTAGTTATGCTATTTAATTTCAGGCCACTGAAAAGGATTAGGCAAAAATGGAATTGTTGGTTTATTGCAAAAAGAAAAAAAAAAAAAACTGAACATATGACCCAAAAAAAGGATGTGCTGTGCCACATTGCCCAGCAGTGTTAGTAGTCACTGCGCGGTGCTCAAATATTGCACAGACAGATAGATATCTATGTACTTGATTCTGCTGCTTGCAATACTGCGCTGTCATAGCAATGCTAGTAAAATGATGACTCGCCTCAATTTTTGATGTAATGTATAATTTTTATTTTATTTTATATATATTTAAGTTATTATAATATTTAAGTTCATTCATTCATTTTCTTGTCTTAGTCCCTTTATTAATCCGGGGTCGCCACAGCAGAAAGAACCGCCAACTTATGCAGCAAGTTTTTACGCAGCGGATGTCCTTCCAGCCATATCTGGGAAACATCCACACACACATTCACACACACACTCATACACTATGGACAATTTAGCCTACCCAATTCACCTGTACTGCAGTGTCTTTGGACTGTGGGGGAAACCGGAGCACCCAGAGGAAATCCACGCGAAGGCAGGGAGAACATGCAAACTCCACACAGAAACTGAGCCGAGGTTCGAACCAGCGACCTTCTTGCTGTGAGGCGACAGCACTACCTACTGCACCACTGCCTCGCCCAATATTTAAGTTTCTGAATTAAAATTTAAAAAGCCTTACTATTCATTTCATTCATTTTTTTTCGGCTTAGTCTCTGATTTATCAAGGGTCACCACAGTGAACTGAACTGCCAACTACTCAGGCATTTGTTTTACACAGTGGATGCCCTTTCAGCTGCAACCCAGCACCGTGCTGAGAAACAAAGTCTCACTAAATTACCTCATATTATATAATAAAATAATACATTTTAAACATTACAAATCTTTTTTTTTTTGGCTAAATTCCAGATTTCTGTCCTGAAGTTTAATTTTGATGCCTCCCTAATAACTGCTTTTGTTTTTGTCATTGGTAGCTATAAGTAACATCAGATAGTTAGAGAGGAGATGTACAGTTTAACAACATCACACTCATGACATCACCTAATTCAGCCAACCTACAAGCTGAACCAATGTGGGGAAACAACCTTACAAAACCGATTCCCCCATATGTTTGTCTCTAAAAGTGTTTTTGGAAATGTGGAGGCACAGGTTGGCAATCTGCAGCTCTCTGTTGGTCTCTAAAGGACTGTGCGGCCCCTGTGCAGAAAGCAAGCCACCTGTCTCCCCCATCTCTCTCCATCTCTGGAGGGAACAATGATTATTTTTTAATTGGAGTGGAGCAGAGCTCTGGAGAGCCTGGTTGTTATAGTAACTTTCCGCATAGAGAGTGCTGGGCCTCTTCAGGGCTGAAGGAGCTTCTCACTGCGGACCCTTCTTCTCACAGCCAATGCCAACTAGACCCTTGCTCACTCACCAGTCTCTTCCTGCTCTCTCTCGTGAGGAGACCCTCAAGAGCCCCTCACTCTTTTCTCTCAGCACATTCCCCTCTTCCTTCACCTGCCCGCCTCTCTGCCTCTCCTTTACAGTTTTACGAGATGAAAGGGAGCATGAAAAGAGCCTAACAAAGGGCTCTGGAATTAGGAGGTTACATGAGGTTTATGTGCAAGATTTAAATTGCTCAACTCACTTGCATTAGGATGATTTTGACGGCCATTCTTTTAATTGGTTTTGTAATAATTCATTTAAATAAATAAATAAATAAATAAATAAATATATAAATAAATAAATGTATTTATTAATTACTTATCAGGGTAAGACAGCTTTTATTTTAACATAACTATTTAAAATAAGTGTGTTTTTGTTTATGAAATTACACTGAATTGTAATTTGTGTTTTTGATGGCCAAAAATATAAATGTATATATATATATATATATATATATATATATATATATATATATATATATATATATATATATATATATATATATATATATATATATATATATATTTTATCACATATACTGGACCTAATAATATATGCAAAAGTTTTCACATAGGTAGAGAAGTTTTGGATCAGTGAAATGTTTTAATTCTTTTAAAATAATATATTATGTTGACCAAGGATGCACTTACCAAATGAAAATACAGTCAAACCTGTAAAACTATTAAATATTATTAAAATAAAAATAATTGCTTTGTTACAAAATGCAGGTTTATTTGTTTTGATAAGCTTTTGACAATACTTTATAGTATTACTCAGCATCTCTGTTATTACCAATTCTGTTATATACTGTCAACTGTGTTAATGTAGTAATTAGAGTAATTGCTAAGTATGGGTTTTACAAATAAAATAAACCAAATACATTCTGATAGTCTTGTTTTATGTCATTGACTGTTAAACAATGAATTGCATAATTTATTAACAGATTAGCCATACTGGAGAGTAGCTCAGTTTTATTTACTCACCAAAGCCAGTTTTAATTGCTTTTGCTATTTAAGTGTTTACAGACTACAATGCAAAGTTCCCTCTACATTTTTAGCTAGACCAGGCATAAATAGAAATGTTGTTGTTGTGAAAACTGACAGCCATTGACATCTGTAGTAAAAAAAAAAAAAAAAAAAAAAAAAAAAAAAAAAAAAAAAAAAAATATATATATATATATATATATATATATATATATATATATATATATATATATATATATATGTATATATATATATATATATATATATATATATATATATATGTATATATATATATGTATATATATATGTATATATATATATATATGTATATATATATATATATATATATATATATATATATATATATATATATATATATATATATATATATATATATATATATATTTAACAGAGTGCAATTAATTCTTACTGGTTCGAAAGTACACAATTTCAAAATACCTTCTTTTATGTTCAACAATATGTTGTGAAAAAATGAATATTTTTAAAAATATATTTTTGTCTCTTTTTCTTTTCATTAAACAATTGTATTTGTACTGCTTAAAGGTGATATATTAACTAAACTTCTTCCAGAGTGTGATATGCCTTGCATACTAAAGAAGCATTTTTGCAGAAGTTGAAGCTGATGGCAATTCAAAGGCCTGATTGCCAAAAGAATTAATAATTAATAATATTGATAACTCGGCAGGTTAACTTCCTGCAAGAAGAGATGGGTTGAAACTGAACACAGAATATGTGCAGTTGAGAAGTCTTATGCTTTTAATGTTGTGCAGATAATTTGTAGAAAACGAGGATGTAAGTATGGGTGCGGCCAATGGAGGAGTGAAAAATGACAAGCCACGAATTCGAAAGAAATTCAAACAGCTTTAGATCAAGTGAAGGGAGAATAAATGATGACAGAATTATCATTTTTGTGTAAACTATTGCTTTAAAGAGGCTATATGTAGGATCCCTTGTTACAAGTGAAACTGTTAAGTTAACTGCTGCTGTTAATTTCTTCTTAATGCTTACACTCAAGCACATGTAACTTACAAGAGACTGAACATTAAGGATGCATCACGTTTTGGACATCATTAATTATTTGCAAAAAAATGTTTTTTTCAACCTAAAGAAAATATGAGCTGAAAAATGGTTAGTACGCTAGTTTCACTTTCCTTTCAGTTGTAGTGTCTATTCAGTGTGAATATTTTCTATTCAGTGTGGCTTTCACACCAGACACAGAAAGTTCTGTACTATGAAGTGAGAGTATTAAACTCAATCTCGATAGCTAGGCCAGTTTCTGTGCTGACCAAAGAGAAAGAGCAACTGTCAAACACCTAGAAAATTATCATGTAACCATATACTCATTGATGCACCACACAAGCTCACCACAAAATAATGATTCTGCTCAAATAATGGTGTTTATGTAGTATACTTCTTGCCAATGAGCGCTGTCATGGCATTGCTGGTAAAATGATGCTTTGTTCACTGTGAAAAAATGAGGTTATTTTATCAGCTTGTGTTTTTTTAAAATCAGTATAATTATAATTTATTTGGAAAAAAAAACACTTTTTATTATAAAATAAAATATTAAATAATTACCACAAAGAATTTTTGGTTTCATTTTTTCAGCCAAGTGAACCTAGAATTTTCATATTAGTGCATCCTTACTAAGCATGATTCAATTCCATGATATGCTCCAAGTTAATTTATTTATTTATTTAGTTTTTTAGATTACAAGGGAGAACAATATCATATAATTTGACATTGAAAAAAGTTCAAATAATATTAATAATAAAAACATTAAAATATACACAAATAAATTATTCAAAAACCAAACATGACTCCCAAAACGTTATGCCATAAAAGCACAGGATCCTGCTGTACTTCACCAGCGACCACATAAGCCACTCCACAAACTAAGAGACACTTTTTTTATGACAGTGGTGAGCAACAGGCTGTGTGTTAAACTGTCTGTCCTTCTAAATAACCGAGGCGCTTTAATGACTCTCAGAGGGCGCTTTTAAATCAGACCCTGGCCATACAACAGCAACTCTCCCGTTTAACAAACTCTTCAAATGACACGAGAGCGTGCTCACACTGACACCGGAGTCACTGATGCTGCTCTCATTCACATCCTCAATTTACCCATCAGCAGCTTATCAGCATGAATTCACTCAAAATACTTCCCTTATGCAGAGCAGGGGATAGAAATGAAGCATTATTCAAACCGGCGGACTGTGAGAAGCCAGAGGTGGGGAAATGAAGCAGATTATTTATCAAACTTGAGGTTGGAAGAATAACCTGGCTATACAGTGTGTCATACGGGGAAATATATGACATGTCTATCCCTAATGAGCTGAACTACACCTTTACCTTTGAACAAATAAATGAGTTTTCTTATATTTTACATTATTTGACCAAAAATTGACTCTCATACTTAAACTTTGTACAAATGAAACTTTTTGGGATAAAATTGCAGCTTTGGAATTATAAGACTCTGTCTCTAGTTTTGAGAAATTGAGCTTTACATTTTTGGCATTCTATGGGACCAATATATTCAGGTATCCATAATTCATTGTCATATTCCTGATTTTCAATTGACCGAGCTGAACTTCTGCCAGAACTGGAGCTTATGTGTCAAGAAAGAAGGAGAGAATCAATATTAGAGCAGCTCTTCTGGGTTTACAAGTGTCTTAAGGTTATGAGAATTACAACTCAAGGCGAGGAAGACCTTGTTATTAAAGTGTGTTACTGGGCATTATGGTTTCGTTATGGTTGCTGAGCAACTTGGTTTATTAAAATAGCATTTGGTTGACATGCACCACAGGTGTGCATATATAAGAGCTTCATATGTGACTCATCCAATCACATCGTTCAGCTTTAAATCAAGTAGAAAGCACTTATGCCAGATGGTTTGTTCTGATGTTAGTGATGAAATTTGTTAAGTACACTCCAGTTCAAAAGCTCTGGGTCACCTCTGCAAATCATCAATAGACATTACAGTGTGGTCATTAGTTACATAAACCATGTTTTTGTTTTTTTCCAGCAAAAACTGATGTAAAATTACTCATGATATAATATCTTGGCGCCCACCCCTACACTCAATAGTTATGACACTGATCAGATCTCTTCCGTTCTTCCGTAATCACATGAAAACTAAATTAAAATAACATAAATAATAAATTAAAGCCTTTACAATGAGTACTCTAATCATTCAGCGATCAAAACAGTCCTTTGAAAATTCACTAACAAAACCCATTCCAGGTGTTGGTTCATGCTGCAAATGCTTACTTGTTGCAGTTACATCTCTTTTAAATGGTCGCAAAAGGGGATTAAGATTCAATATCCTTCGAAGAACCATTTTTGGTTGCCCGATGAGTCAAATCTTCATAACAAATAATTTTTTTTCTTCATGCAAAGATTATCTAAATAATCTAAAACAAATTTTGTCTATAAAGAAACTTTCATTCAATGGAAATGTTCTATGGATGTTAAGATTCTTCATGGAATGCCGGATGCCAATAAACAACCTTTATTTATTTATGTATTTTAGGGTGCAAATCTAAAGTCTATTCAAAATGATCAAGGCCGTGTTCGTTCTTAAACTGAACTTTTAAAATAAATCAATTTAATGTCCAGCAATGAGTATTTAGGTTTTTACTTGATCACATAGCAAATTTTCTTTGCTTCCCTCTGTTAAACAGAAATTGGGGAAAAAGTAAAACAAGGGGGAGAATAATTCAGGGGGACTAATAATTCTGACTTCAACTGTATAATAACTTTAGGATTTTGGTGTTTAAAGGAACTGTTCTGAACTGCTGACTTGAATTAAACACTATGCATTGATTTGCAATAGCTGTCAGTTGTCTTATCCTGAGACTACATGGGCCCTATCATACACCCGGCGCAGTGGGGCGCAAGGTGTGGCGCAGTAGTCTTTTGGTAGTTTCAGCTTGGCGCAAGAGTCGTTTTGAGGCATTGCACTACGCTGTTTAAATAGCAAATACATTAGCGCTCATTTTTGCGCCCATAGGCGTTCTGGTCTAAAAAGGAAGGCGTTCTGAGGCGGACCGCTGGCTCGTTGCTATTTTAAGAATCTATAATAGATTTTTCATTAGACCAAAACAAACCCGGTCTAAACTCCGGCGCAGAGTTGCGCCTCGCTTACGCACTGCTTAATACGCACAAGAGAGCAATAGGCAAATATCTTTACATATGAAAAAAAATGTAAATATTAAGGATATATATAGGATATAATAAGAATAGACATAGAATATAAATATAAAAGATTAAAATATTACAAAACATATTATTTTCTAGCCTACATAAATATGAAAAACCACTGCTTTTATGTCTTCTTCATCTCGGGAGGCTTTTTCAGTTCATTTATAACAATTGGCTTTTGTATAATGTTATTATTATTAGCAATATTATTTATTATATCCATATTTATATTTGTTTTATTAAAAACAAGCTTAGATTTGCCCACCTGTCAGGTTTTAGACCATATGGGGCACATCATGTGTTTTAGGATATTACTCAGGTTTTTGAGCACATTTTGCTATTATTTTTCATTTATTAGTTTGCTGGAAATTAGAACTGAATTTAGAAATAGTTTTGAAACGAATATTTGCGCTTAACAAACAAAAGTATTTATTTATAGACTAATTGATGTCTGTGCATAAAGGTTTCCTTATCCAAGAGCGAAAGTGAAAGTGTTCCATTATCTCTCATTCTCACGCAGTAGATGCTCTGTTTAACAGTTTTCTGTTAAAAAAACTGTTAACTGTTTGCTTGTGAAATGCTCATTTTTTCCACTTAGACTTACTTTTTGGTCCTGTAAATAGCGAATGTGCTCTTGGCGCGACGCAGCTGACTCTTAAAGGGAATGGGATATGAGACTCTAATTGGTTTATTCTCAAAACACACCTATAACTCATTAAGAAAATAAACTCAACCCTTTTAGAACATGCGCCGCAGCGCAAGGCAGATTTCCCGTCCTTAAATTAGCAAAAACGCGTCCTGACACGCCCTGAAATTGTTTGCGCCCTGCGTTTTGCGCTCTGCGCATGGACCGTCAAAATAGAGCCCCATGACTCTAAACATCTTTGTGATGTATGCATATTGTCTACCTGTCTGCAGCAGGAGGTGGAGGGCTCCGTTGTTTGTTGACTTTGGCGTACAAGCCATCCAGTGGGTCTTCAGTGGACGGTTCTCTACTGTGGGACACTGGGGCCAGAGGTCTCTGTGGAGAGGGGCTGCGGTTCCCGTAGAGCGGCTGGGAAGGTGATCCACGCTCCTTGAAGTTGTTGATGCGAGCATAGTTTGGGTCCAGGTCATCGTCCTCCAAATCAGGAGGAGAGAAGCGATCTCGACCCTGGCGCTCCCTCAATTCCTGGTGTTTGGCCTCAATTCTGTAATACAGAAAAAGCACATCAATCGTGACTAGGTTTGTTCCAATTCTGATATTAGTATCGGAAATGCACCGGATACACAAAGCAATCCTGGCGTGGGTATCTGCAAGTAGTTGAACCCATTAATCGAAGAGTTAAGTTTTTAAACAAGGTTAACCCTTTAAAACAATGGTTAACGTTAATGTATTTATTAACATGAACAAACAATTAGTAATACATTTATTATAGCATTTATTCATCTTTGTTAATGTTAGTTAACATTGTTTAAGTTAAATATTGTTAGCTCATGTTAAATCAGTGCATTAACTAATACTAAAAAGTACAGCTTTTGCTGAATTATAATTAATAAATGCCTTACAAGATTATTCATATAATGCTAATGCTAGTAAATTCATTAACAAACACTAACTAAAAGACCATTATTCTAAAGTGTTACAACAAGACATATAGTTATGTCCGCTAGCTTTGCTTAACACTGCAACCCAGAAATCAATTCTTTTTCACTGCTCAAAAAGCAAACAAAGGACATTGTGCAAAGACAAAATTAAAACAACGCATGTCTGATGTTTAGCAACATTATAGACTTTAACCAACCAGCCAGTAAAAATGTGTAATTTAGATTTAGTTTTTTATTTCTTATATTTATTTGCTGAACTGCTTTTATATAGTTATAATGTGAAACTAAAATACCCTTTTCAGTTTATATTACAGTTTATTAAATGTATATCAAATAATAATCAAAAAAATACTCTAGCTCACTGCGAGTAATATTAAGGACTAATGCTGCATTCACACCAGACATGGAAGGAGCATCAAGCGCCAGTGATTTACATGTTAAGTCAATACAAAGACGTAAATAGACATCTTGCGGCGCGAGATGCGCGAACGAGGCGGTGCGAATGACTCGAATGAAGTGGCGCGAGTTGAGTGTTTTGAGTGAATCGCTCCAGTTGGAAAATCTAAATTTCAGCAGACATTCACCGCAAGCATTCAAGAGCTTGCTCTTATAGGGGGCGTGATTATGACTTAGTGCCAATTGTTGGTGTCCCAGGGAAAAATCCTCTTGCCGACACTGGACAACAGCTCATCACACTGGTCTCGGCTCAGTCGTAAGCACCGCTAAAAGCTTCCATCATCCAGGTAGTTTCTGGAGAAGTTGTTGAACTCACAAAGCTGGGTGCACCTCTGAATGGATCTAGTGGACTCAGACACGACTCAAAATGAATCGACGTTGTTTAACAGCCTTCCTAAAGCACATAAACACAGCTATTCTTTCAATAAAATCCATGTTAGCCATTTAGCAATGAAGCAATTCCTGAAAGCTGAAAACATCCCAGTTCTTGCATGTCCAGCCGATCATGTCTACCATTGAGCATGTTTGGGATGCACTGGAATGGCATATACAGCAGTGTGTTCCAGTTCCGGCCAATATCTAGCAACGTCACTCAGCCAATCACTATCAGGGTATCAGAACATCATGACTGATACTGTATCTGTTAGTCTTTTTCTGTTTCTATAAATCTGAAGGTGGTAATTTGATCTAATTTTTTTACTGAGCGAATGACTTAGCAATGATGTAACTGCTAGAACTTGAGTCGTATTTACACTTTCAAAGATGACTTCAAAAATACAATCAACCGGAAAGGTCAAGAAAGACCTTTTGGACACATGCAGATTTTTTTCTCTCTCGCTCTTTCCTTTTTCTGTCTCTCTTAGGAGCCACAACCGGCTCAGTCAATAAAGTCTCTCTCTGAACAAATGCCACTCTGGAGCATATGGAGGAGAACAGCACGGCTCCAGCTCACACTTCACACGTTTCCAAGTCCAAATAAGCCTCGGCAAACACCACACAAAATAATGACTGCAAAAACATCCCTGCATCTCAGCTAAATATATCCTTTTCTCCTGTCTTCTGGCAGAATATACATGACACGCCGAGAGACAGAGATATAGAGAGGGGGAATCGAGTGCTGTGTGTCATCTCTGTAATGGACCACAAAAAGCTGTCAGGCCTGAAGAGTGAACGAGATGGAAAAAGATGGAAAAATGAAGAGATCAACCCTGTGCGTCATGAGCTGAGTCATATATAATAATGAACTACACTTTTGTTTCTATACAACAGGTAACTTTCTTACCTGAAATCTTTTTTAGATGGCAATAAAGAGTGTTTTGGGTTTTGTAGAGAATTTGTTTAAGAACCTAATAACTTTCTATCCTTAGTGTGGTTTGCTTGTACAGTACTTGGAAATTGTGCTCTGATCCACACCAAAGTAATCCTATACCCTTTATAAGGTCACTACAATTTTGATTGTTTTCATGACATAATTATTTGCATGTGGATCAGCCAGACCGGTGCTAACAAACTACATAACATACTTTTATTTGACTAACTGACCAAAAGAAAATATAGTCAAGCAAGCCTCTTTTTTTTTGTTTATCAATCACCAGAGGTGTGGACTCGAGTCATGTGACTTGGACTCGAGTCAGACTCGAGTCATGAATTTGATGACTTTAGACTCGACTTGACAAAATATAAAAAGACTTGCAACTCGACTTGGACTTGAACATAAATGACTTGGACTTTGACTAGGACTTGCCCCTATTGACTTGTAAAGACTTGCTGCTTCCCATGAAAAGCCCAACGATAAAAAAGTATGTTGACATGGACCGCTCTCTCTCTCTCTCCCCGTTTATGTGTGCGTGTGTGTGACAGCATGCGCGCGCGTGTGTGTGAGCATGCGCGCTTTCGGTATGACGTCCAATCGAAGCACGGTAGATTGTTTTGATTCGACAGTATCCAACGTGACTACTATGAGGCGCAGGAGTGGACAAAAGTCAAGCGAACGCAGAGAGAATTTGAATTTGAACTTGAGATGGAGCCAATACTCGCGTGCCAATACTCGCTCTCGCTCTCTCTCTCTCTCTCTCTCTCTCTCTCTCTCTCTCTCTCACACAACATACATCTCTCTCTCTCTCTCTCTCTCTCTCTCTCTCTCTCTCTCGTGCATTCAGTCTCTTTGCGTTCGCTTGACTTTTGTTTACGATGGCGTCTCATACCTTTAGTGCTTTTGCTCTCACGGGATCCTCCTGTTAAACTGACCCTTCGCTAAGCCACGCCCAAAAACCGCCACCCACCAATCGCGGCTTACCAATCGTAGCTACGGGCAGAGGCTCTGTCAAGCTTTCGAGCGAAGGAAACAAGCCAAATCGTTGCGCAATTGGATTGTGAAAATCTGACACCCGCTATCCTAAAAGTTTGGACTGGGTGGTGGGATTTTTTCCCTTTTCAAAACCAAAGCCCAAGAGGAGAAATGCCAGCGTGGATCAAGCTGTGTGAGGGGCGGTAAAGGAGTTAAGCTAAGTTGGTTTTGTTTTCGATATTCACATTCAATGATAGGTGGCAATAACTCACACTCCTCTTATCCTAAACAGATCTAAACTGTGTTTCTTTTAAAAAAATAAATAAAAAAAACAAAGCAGGTTATGCTTCCCAGCGGTCTTTTTCTTTTTTTCCACTCGATATTATGAGCCAGGGCTCGACAATAAGGACTGCCCGATGGCCCGGGGCCAGCGTGCGAGACACTCGGGCCAGTGTACAAAATGTTACTGGCTCGATCGGGCCAGCTGCTGCCTTTTTGCCTGCCAGATCGAGCCAGAGCTGCGTGCTGCGACTGTCTGTCAATTGTGTGCAAATACAATCTTACGGTGCTTTCACACATAGACGTTTGTTTCGGAATCTGTCTCGTTTCACCCGTTAGCGCGTTTTTTTAGCATATATCCAGCAGTTGCGCTCGCTTCCGCGCCAAATCAATCAGTCCAAGATCGCCTGAATGAGACGCGGTCTCTGTCCTATTGAGCGTATCGATTGTAGCGAGAAAACAAAACAATGCAACAAACTAACGACCCAGGCTATATCACAGTGTATCATGATCGTGTAATAGCCATATATACGGCTATATGAAGAGGGAATGATGAGCAGGGCGAGATGTCATTCTTACCGGTAAATGCGAGTGAAAGCATGCTGAAATATTACCGAGAGCTGTTTGTCCAGCCTGATCTCGGTTTATCCGTCAGGAAAATTGACCGAAATTACTATCTGTTAATTTTTCCATATTTTAATCGTATAATATGTTGTATTAGGCCTGTTGTTTTGTTCATTTCCGCACTGACAGCTCGAAAGAAAGATTTACATTGATCTGATGCAGTCTCGGTTCATCTGCTATATCTCTCTATAATTTAAGCCTAAAATACAGAATTATAGTCAACGTTTCTTTAATAGATTGATTAATTCAATTGATCGATTTCTACAAAACCTGACAATTGAAATGAGGCTCTGTATATATGAGAAAGTCTGACCTCGATTTGTATTTGGTGACGATGTCTGTGGGTTGTTAAAATTAAAGTGCACATTTTCACTTATAAAATATTCTATACACAATACACAAAAGTTTGGAGTCAGTGTGATTAAATATGTTAAAACAAGCTTCTTCTGCTCACCAGGGCTGCAATTATTTCATCATAAATACAAATTGTGAAATGTTGCACTATAAAATAACTGTTCAAAAGTAGTTTATCATTTAATTTATTCATTTATTCCAGTGATTTTAAAGATGAGATTTCAGCTTCATTACTCCAGTCACATGATCCTTCAGAAATCACTAATATTAATTATTATTATATTTATTAATGGTAATAGTTATAAAATCAATAATGTCTGGAGTAATTATTTTATTTGAAACTAAATACAATAACAAAGCAGTTATTTAAAATTTTAATAAATATTTAACAATTACACATTTTTTACATTTATAAATATAGCCTTGATGAACTGAATAGTTTTCCTTAAACATTTAAAAAATTACCGTAAATATATATACAGATTTATTAGCCCCCTTTTGTTTTTTGTTTTTTGTTTTTAAAATATTTCCTAAATGATGTTTAACAAAGCAAAGAAATGTTGATATTTTGTCTGATAATATTTTTTCCTCTGAACAAAATCTTATTTGTTTTATTTTGGCTAGAATAAAAACATTTTTTTAACCATTTTAAGGTAAAATTTATTAGCCTCTTAAGCTAATTGTTTTTCAGACTGTCTACAGAACAAACCATCATTATACAATAACTAGCCTAATTACCCTAACCTGCCTAGTTAACCTAATTACCCTAGCTAAGCCTTTAAATTTCACTTTAAGCTGTATAGAAGTGTCTTGAAGAATATCTAGTAAAATATTATTTACAGTCATCATGACAAAGATAAAAAAAATTAGTTATTAGAGATGAGTTATTAAAACTATTATGTTTAGAAATGTGCTGAGAAAATCTGTTCTCTGTTAAATAGAAATTGGGGAAAAAAATAAACAGGGGTGCTAATAATTTAGGGGGACTAATAATTCTGAAATCAACTGTGTGTGTGTGTGTGTGTGTGTGTGTGTGTGTGTATACACACACACACGCACATTCAAATAGCGATTAACTTCTTTTTTTTTTTGGTGGGGCCAGTGAAAATTTGGGCTGGGCAAGTAAAAATCAGAACCACTGGCCCGATCGGGCCAGTAGAAAAAATCCTTAGCGTTGAACCCTGTGAGCACTGCTTAGTTTAAACCCTCGCTATTGTAACGCATATAAATACATACACTAATATTTGCTGGTAGGAAAAATCTATTTGTTCACTTCTGTTATTTATACTTTAATGTGCATTTCAATTTTTTTCTTCCACTTAACTGCATATTTGAATAAAAACTGGATAAAGAGCACACAAACATGCTGACAGTAATAGGTACTGTACACTGTTATGGGTCAATGATGCTAATATTCGGCACAAATCCATCAGTTTCTTAGGTTATTAGATTATTTTATAATTTCACCTCTCCTGCTGTGCGTGAACTATGCTGTTGAATGTTCAGCGTATGAGGTGGCTAGGCTAACCTTGCTTCAATTTTGATAAAATTAATTTCTAATCAGTTGCTATTATGTTGTGAATATACCCCTGTAATGTATACTGCAGTCCTCTTTTGTCTGGCTTTCTCAGATATCTCACCTGTTTGCCAAAAATGACTAATTAAATCCTTGGGAATGTCTGACACCAGCGCATACACACTGTAATAGATGTGCCAGGCATGAAAGCTTGACAGGCGTAGCAACAGTAACTAAGGAGGGCGAGGCTTAGCGAAGGGTTATTCCAAGAATGTTGATATGGTTTCTTTCTTGCTTTACTATTTATTAACAATACACAAAAAACTAAAAGGTTAAGGTAAATTCTTTAATAAATTCTAGTGTTTTTGAGTATTATACTTGTTGTATACTTGTATTATACTTATGTTTTAGGCTAGTATTATTTACGACTTGTTAATTAATGCTTCATAATACAGTAGTATTACCAATAGTGAACAGATAAAATAATACAAAGTGTAGTTTTAACTACAGTAAAGTTTAGTGATTTGTAGTATAAAATACCCTATATTGTAAAATAATACAGCACTGGGTAATTTGTTTATATTACACTTGTGTTACCATAGCAACTATAGTATTACCACAACTGATCAATTGAAGTACTTTACTGTAGTAGGCTACTGTTCAAAACACAGTACATGCCAATATACGTGTTCAGGGGCCCCGTGGCACAGCTTTCCTCAAAATGAAGAGGATGACATGGAAAATGTCCTCCACAATCTCATCAGTAAAGTGGAAGCCAGCAGACACTAGTTTACTTTATTTTAGCTGCCATGATAAAATGAGATTGATAGTGAGATTTATTTAAAGAGTGAATAGTACAGTAGGCTATAATACCTTATCAAGTGTTTCCTTATTTTTATCACAGTTACATTTCTGCTTGCATTAGTTTTTGTTTAAATGCTTTTAAAATAAAATGTATTCTTTACATCCAACATCTATTCCAGAGGTGCCTTATAGTGGTGTAAACCCCTTTACAAGGGGTGTTTCCCCTGTGTAAACTCTAGCCACCCCTGTGGCCAACCCGATATGATTTTGCTGTTGACATTATTTATTTAAATCTACTTACATAAATGCAATACAATGCAATATTTTAATAAATAAATAGCAGCCACTAAATTATTGTGGATTGATTGGTGCCACTGACGTAGCTGGCCTCTTCTGGCCCCCCTTAAGCAAATTTTCAGGGGGGCACCACTGGTCTATTCTCTGTCTTTAAGTGTTTGAAACTGAAAATATCTCATCATATAAAACAACCAAAAATGTTATGGTTTATTAGATTAAACATTTAATATGTAAGTCTATTTTAGTATTTTGGTTATTAAACATATATTTAATATTATATTAAATATATTGTATATTGTTATTAAACAGTGCAGCAATATGAATCATATCAAAAAGCATGAAAGGAAGAGGGAACACGACACAAATTGTGAGTTTGCATATAATCTCTGAGAGCGCTCAAGAAAATTTGTGTGTGAGCAGTGCATATTTGAGAGCGAGAGAAAATTTGAGAACTCGCAATCAGTTTTGTCCACAAACAGAGGAAATCCGTGCACGAGCATCACACAAGGTAGAGAGCAAAGCTCTTCAACGTTATGTGAAGAAAACAACTTTATTGTTTGTATGAAGTAGCCTACTTCATTAACAATATGTGCTACCATTTTACATTGCTGCTAGACAGATTTGCAACTCCATCTCTTTAGCACACACGAGATTCAATTGACAAAATTCCAATTTCACTCAATTTAACTTTGCAGCATATACAGGAGTTGGTCTACTGCTACCACATTGAGGTTATGTAATTTTGGTTAATCACAAGTTGATCACCGAAGACATAACATAGCACAACTAAACTTAATGAATTAGACAGCAGTAGACCTGCAATTTCTGTGTGATGTGAGGCAAAATGGAGTCTTTTTTTGGTGGAACTCGTTCTTGTGCATTATGCTGTGGAGACGAGACGCAGCACAGTTTAGCACTTTTTCAGAAAATTGCATTTGTATTTTTATATATCTGAGCAATGTTCTTTAATTAAAAAAGGTTTGTTTAATTAATACAGACCTTACAACCATACCTAATCTGTATATATTTTATTTTTCTGTTAAAAAGACTCGAAAAGACTCGAAAATCAAACTGCAGGACTTTGGACTTGACTTGAGACTTGTTGCCTTTGACTCGGGACTTGACTCGGGACTTGCCTGTCTTGACTCGGGACTTGACTCGGGACTTGAGGGCAATGAATTGAGACTTACTTGTGACTTGCCAAACAATGACTTGGTCCCACCTCTGTCAATCACTAGTATGGGGTTTAAAATTCCTGTAAATAGTAAGGTGTGTTTAATCTATTCATTTATTGTCATCTATGTTTATTAATGCAATGACTACCACAAATATATATATATATATATATATATATATATATATATATATATATATATATATATATATATATATATATTATTAGCAGTCTTTACATTATTTTGTATGCGCCCATTATATATCCAAACATCTTCCATCAATTAACTAGTAGAAAATCTTCTCTCGTTTACCTGTTTTATAGTGTGCTCACAAGATCTTTTAACACTCCCACAGTCTTACATGTTCTGCAGACCCACAGAGGCGCGCCATACTGTCCCGGGTTCTAAATTTCGTAAACTGACTGGGATTTAACTTTTACTTTTGCTTTCGCTTTTTAAAGCTCGGAAGGTTTTTTTTTTTTGCCCTACCTTGTTTACTTAAGCCTACTTTCGCTTCGCACCTGACATTGCGTAATTCGTCATGAGAGAACTATTAAATATTTCATTTTTTATCTAAATGACTCAAATGACTATCTAAACGACTCAAGAAAAAAACTTTACTACACTTAAAGAGGACTGGTCTATACTGGCTGCAAAATATATGTACATCATTAGTTATGGCTAATCAAAACATTTGCTTTATTTAAATAATCTACAGGTTTTAGTCTTGTCATTATGCTCATTTTTAGACATATTGTAGGTTTTTATTCCTTTTTCTGTCATTTGTTTCTCAATTGCTGATTGTTTTTATTAATTTAATGATGTAATATATTACATAGGCTACTGTATATCTAAAATGCTTTGGCATTCAAGTTTGCTTAGAACTTGAACGAGAAAGAGAAGCAAATTTGACCTGTCATTGGATGCACATAGCTCCTGAACAGAATAAAAATAAGAGAAAGTGTGGAAAGTTATTTATTTATTATTTTTATTTAACCCATTGAAAAGAAACAGTTTATAACAGTGTCATAACAAATAAATATATTGTTAAAAATTGAATTATGTTTTGTCGCATTAGGAACTTTGCCGCATTACTATTTTTGTGTTGTGGGTAAAAGGTGTGTTTTTTAATCCGGTTCCCAACACAAGTATATTTCAAACCTGAGGGAAGCACTGTAATATATGGAATAATTTGTTAAATAAACGTTCACAGCCAGGATAATAAAACTTTTTTATTGTGATTTTTCTTAATCAACAAACAGAGTTTTAATTAAGTGTCATTTATAAAAATGAATTTTTGTTTTAAAACCTTTTTGTTTTGTTATGGCTATGGCTAGGGATGTTCAGATCTGATCATATGATCGGAAATTAAGTCAGACCACATGGTTTCAGACTCAATCGGAATCGGATGTTACCACCTGATCAGGACTCGAATACATATATGTTGTCATTATTTTTTAACACTTCTATAGTTGTGCAGTGGCACAGAGTTAGACTTCTTTCTTGACTTCACACAGAAATAGCAACACGTGGCATGACACCAGTTTGTTGCTGTTACCAAGACTGGGGTGGAGTGACAGGAGACAACAGGAGGTAAGATCCAATATGCAGTTTATTCAATGTCAGGCAAGTAATGGTCAAATCAGGTGCAAACGGGTATGTAAAGGCAGTCCAGAATCGTCGTCAATATAACAGGCAATAAGTCTAAAGGCAGGCGGCTGAACAGGATAACAAGGAATGCAAAGCTAGGGTCTAAACACAGATAAACAAGACAGGAAGAAACGCTTCGTAATGTCACACTGGGAAAACAAGACTCGGCAAACTGGTAGCGTGAGAGAGTGGCTTATGAATTGGATGAAATCAGTCTGTGAACAAGGTCCAGCTGGTGATGCAATCAGGATAGATGAATGGACAGGCGTGCGTGTTTGGGAGCAGTGCATGTATGAAAATGTAGTCCTGGGAAATGCGGAAATGTAGTCATGAGAGTTCGTGTGAGAACCAGCGATCTTCTGGGAAGCGATCGCTGGGCGTGTGACATAGCCCCCCCCTCTAGGATTGGATTCCAGACACTCCACTACTGTTCAGGCGGGAGGCGGAGCAGAGGCGGAACAGGGGGAGGGATGGAGGGCCAGGACCATGCAGCTGGAGCGTACCTGGGGCGTGGAGCTGCGGAGGGCCTGGAGACTGGAGCTGCGGAAGACCCGGAGAGTGGAGCTGCAGTGGTCCTGGATCGTGTGGCAGCACTGGACCTGGAGTACTGCGAGGAGCCGACAGGGTTGGAGGCTTGTAGGGAGCCGATAGGGCGAGGAGCCGGGCTGGGATCGGCAAGGCGAGGAGTCTGGATGACACCGACTGGACGAGCTGTCTGGATGGCGCCGACAGGGCGAGGAGCTGTGGCCGTTCGGGAAGCACAGGCGGCGGCGGACACTCGGGAAGCTCAGGCGGCGACGGCGGCCACTCGGGAAGCTCAGGCGGCGACCACTCGGGAAGCTCAGGTGGCGGCGGCCACTCGTGAAGCTCAGGCGGCGGCGGCGACCACTCGGGAAGCTCAGGTGGCGGCGGCCACTCGTGGAGCTCAGGCGGCGGCGGCGACCACTCGGGAAGCTCAGGCGGCGGCCACTCTGGAAGCTCAAGCGGCGGCGGCCGTTCGGCAAGCTCATGCAGCGGCGGCTCTGGCTGAGGCGCTGGCTGCGGCGTCGGCTCTGGCGCTGGCTGCTGCGTCCGCTCTGGCTGAGGCGCTGGCTGCGGCGTCGGCTCTGGCACTGGCTGCGGTGTCGGTTCTGGCTGAGGCGCTGGCTGCGGCGTCGGCTCTGGCTGAGGCGCTGGCTGCGGCGTCGGCTCTGGCTGAAGCGCTGGCTGCGGCGTCGGCTCTGGCTGAGGCGCTGGCTGCGGCGTCGGTAGCTCTGGCGGTAGCAGTGACTCTGGCAGCTCTAGAGGATCTAGCAGCACTGGACGGTCTGGCTGTACTGGAGGGTCTGGCAGCACTGGAGGGTCTGGCAGCACTGGAGGGTCTGGCAGCACTGGAGGGTCTGGCAGCACTGGAGGATCTGGCAGCACTGGAGGGTCTGGCAGCACTGGAGGATCTGGCAGCACTGGACGGTCTGGCAGCTCTGGAGGATCTGGCAGCACTGGAGGGAATGGCAGCTCTGGAGATGGCCTTTCAGGAGCAGGAACAGACTTTGAACTGGAAGCCATCTTGTGAGCTGGCTGACTGGGAGCGGCCATCTTGTGAGCTGGCTGTGGACAATGGGTCGCAAGCCCCGTCGCTAGCGGGTCTTGCTCTCTACAGCCCCCCCCCCCCCCCCAAAAGATATTTTGGATTTTCCTCCACCTCGCCAACGGTGAAGGAAGATCCACTCATTTGAAGGGCTATATCGATAAATTGTGCTAGCGTCCAGTGGGGATTGTGCAGTGGCATGTAGGAGTACAGTGGTTCAGCAAGTCCTCCGCGAAAGAAAATCATTAAACATAACTCACTCATAGATGTCAGATGTGACAGTTCAATGAATTTCTCCACGTACTCCTCAATTGACCGGGCATCCTGACGGAGGCGCATGATTTGAATACCCGCTGGATCCATGTTCTGGCCGAGTCTTCTGTAACGACTGGGAGTGACACCAACAACAGAAGTTTGGATCCACGTGCAGGTTTATTCAATTTCAGGCAAGCAATGGTCAAATCAGGTGCAAACGGGTATGTAAAGGCAGTCCAGAATCGTCGTCAATATAACAGGCAATAGGTCTAAAGGCAGGCGGCTGAACAGGATAACAAGGAATGCAAAGCTAGGGTCTAAACACGTATAAACAAGACAGGGAGAAACGCTTCGTAATGTCACACTGGGAAAACAAGACTCGGCAAACTGGTAGCGTGAGAGAGTGGCTTATTAATGGGATGAAATCAGTCTGTGAACAAGGTCCAGCTGGTGATGCAATCAGGATAGATGAATGGACAGGCGTGCGTGTTTGGGAGCAGTGCATGTATGAAAATGTAGTCCTGGGAAATGCGGAAATGTAGTCATGAGAGTTCGTGTGAGAACCAGCGATCCTCTGGGAAGCGATCGCTGGTTGTGTGACAGTTGCAGAGACGCTATTGGTTAAATGCCGACAAAGTAGAACACGGAAGCAGCTTGAAGCAGAAAGTGCGAGTATTTCTGTAGTCTGGAGGTATTATAAAGTTGATGTCGACGTTGCCATAGCAAACTGTAAGATACAGTATGTAAACTAAACTTTGGACTGCCTGCCTGGTATCTTAAGTTGAGGTGCTATTTGATTTTATAGTAGACTTTTTATACCTTTACTTTTGCACTAAAGTCCAAATATAAATAATTTATGTTATTTATCATTGATTGTTCAAGCTTCGTCACAGACATGCTCTGTTTGTTAAGTTAGCAGAGTTGTTGAATTTAAAAATAAGTTGAATTAAATAACAAATAAGGAACAATCATATCTGTTTCTTCGCTCTTCTTTAACCTTTTTTTATTTATTATAGAAATAGAAACACCAAAAAAAGTAAAATAAGTTAATAGCTATTTCTTAGCCACATATTTTAAATAAAGTGTCATAATTGTAATACATACATTTTTTATTCAACATAACTTTTCATTCATTCATTTTCTTGTCGGCTTAGTCTCTTTATTAATCCGGGGTCGCCACAGCGGAACGAACCGCCAACTTATCCAGCACATTTTTATGTAGCGGATGCCCTTCCAGCCGCAACCCATATGTGGGAAACTTCCACACACATTCACTCACATACACTATGGACAATTTAGCTTACCCAGTTTACCTGTACCGCATGTCTTTGGACTGTGGGGGAAACCGGAGCACCCGGAGGAAACCCACGCGAATGCAGGGAGAACATGCAAACCCCACACAGAAATGCCATCTAAGCCGAGGATCGACCCAGCAACCCAACAACCTTCTTAATGTGAGGCAACAGCACTACCTACTGCGCCACTACTTGGGGTCAGTTGTATTTTTTTATTATTTTTTTTATTGTTATTCTGTTTATCAAGGCTGCATTTATTAAATGTAAAAAATAAATAAATAAATAAATAAATAAATAAATAAATAAATAAATAAATAAATAAATACATAATAATAATAATAATAATAATAATAATAATAATAATAATAATAATAGTAATAATAATAATAAGAATAATTAATAGTCAAATATTTATAAAAAAAAATTTTATAACTTTAAATAGCTTTTTTATCGTATGTAGTTTTGAATATTTGAATTTGAAATTATTACTCCAATCACCTTAGTGGATTAATACATGGATAGCATCAGTTCTTCAAACTAAACTAAGTACAAAGTAACTTGTCGCATAACAAAGGTATTGTTGCAGTAGCTGACTGCTAAATCATTATATAATACCAGAATGACATCCAGCAGATGTTTTTATTTACGCATATATGAGAATCAGCTCTTATTCAAGTATTTTTTAGATGTTTGTACACAAACACAAAGCTCATTTGTGCTGTGCTGACGATGATGTGCTCTTTCTCAGATGTCTAGATGACGTACACTATGCATGTTTACAGGGGAGTATTCATTCTCCTTTGAGCCTTGGTTCCTCCTGAAGCCATTTTGCTCCCGGAGGATATTACCTGCCACTGTTTCATTGTGCTAGCTCCTGGGATCTAGGCCTATAAAACTGCAATGTGACAAACCCCACTGTTTTAGATGTAGCATTACAGCAACGCATAGTTGTGGCCATAGATTCTGATTGTTTTAGCCATGTTCAAAGTTTGAACCACAAATAAAAACCTGTGATCCTGCACAGTGCATGAAAAGTTTTCCTTTTCTTCTCAAATGTACAGGGACTATTTTCTAGTCAATAGATGACATTTTATGCTTTACCTTAATCATAGCTAAATATTTATAGTATACAGTTACACTGTAAAAAAAATGCTGGGTTCCACACAATCGTGTTGAGGCAACATGAAATAATTATGTTAACTTGTTAGTTTCTGCATCTATCTATCTATCTATCTATCTATCTATCTATCTATCTATCTATCTATCTATCTATCTATCTATCTATCTATCTATCTATCTATCTATCTATCTATCTATCTATCTATCTATCTATCTGTCTGTCTGTCTGTCTGTCTGTCTGTCTGTCTGTCTGTCTGTCTGTCTGTCTGTCTGTCTGTCTGTCTGTCTGTCTGTCTGTCTGTCTGTCTGTCTATCTAGTATATAATGCTGAAATCAGACTTTTTTAATATTCTGTCTGAAAAAAATATATACATTTTATTATAATTAATTAATGCAGTCATTCATTTATTTCAATAATTAAAATGCTTTCCACAACTGTCTTTTTTTGGTGGAACTTGAAATTGGAATTTCCCATGTATTCTTTGATAAACATAAACATGAAATATACGAATAAACAAACAACTAAATAGATAAACAAACAAACCTCTTTTAACTGTTTTAATATTTTATGTAATATTTTAACTGCTACACGGTGGCGCAGTGGGTATCGCTCCCGCCTCACAGCAAGAAGGTCCCTGGTTAAAGCCTCAGCTGGGTCAGTTTGTATGTCTGTGTGGAGTTTGCAAGTTCTTCCCGTGTTTGCATGGGTTTCCTCCGGGTGCTCCGTTTTCCCCCACAAGTCTAAAGACATGCGCTATAGGTGAATTGGGTAAGCTAAAATTGTCCGTAGTGTATGTGTGTGAATGGAAATATATAAGTTTTTCCTAGGGATAAGTTGTAGCAGGAAGGGCATCCAATGCATAAAACATGCTGGATAAGTTAACAGTTCATTCCGCTGTGGCGGCATTAGATTAATAAAGCGACTGAGCCAAAAAAAAAAATGAAATTTTAACTGTTACTCATGGCCAACTTAATGCATCTTTGATGAGTAAAGCATTTATTTGATATAAACACACACACACACACACACACACACACACACACATATATATATATATATATATATAATTTAAATTTTTATTTAATTATTCAATAAACTCATTAAATTTAATAATTATATCGTTTACCATAACTTTCTCTTTTTGGTGGAACTTAGAATTGGAATTCCCCTGAATTCTTTGATGAACAAGAAATGAATGAATGAATGAATGAATGAATTAATGAATGAATGAATGAATGAATAAATAATGAAACGAATAAATAAATAAATAAATAATGAAACAAATAAATAAATTAATTAATTAATTAACAAATACTTAATGAATATTTTAACTGTTACTTATGGCCAACTTAATGCATATTTGCTGAGTAAAGCATTGATTTGGTATAAATAAATAAACATATATTTATCAAGTTTGCTGTGTGATTTGCATGATGACAGATATTTCTATGACATATAGGGGTACTAATGTCCAGTGTTTAACTTTTATGTTATCAATATTTTTTGTAGGGATCCACTCTTTTAAATTGTGACAGTGTAAAGAAACCAGTCTCACCTTTCTCTCTCTTCCTTCATCCTTTCCAACTCCTCTTCGCTCAGAATCTCTGTCGTCTGCTTCAACGCATTCACTTTTGTCTCTGGCTTGCTCTTCTCTTCCTTTTTCTTTCCAAATCTAAAGGAGAGACAGAGAAGGGGAGGGCATAGAAAGACATCACTGAATGATCACTGTTTGCAAATTACGTTTATCTAGGAAAACAGGCAGAGAGTCTATCTAGTCTGTGTGCATGTATGTGTGTGTGTGTGTGTACATCGGGGAGTTCCTAAATCGCTGTAGGGGCCAGAGCGTGTCAGTAGAGATGCTCTGTTAACATGCATCATTTCTGCACCAGTGATTGAGTCCTGCACCCGTCTCCATTTTCCCTGCTCATAGAAGGTCATTTCTCATATGTGCCTGTGTCTCAAACCCACTGTCGCCCAGTAGAGCAGCACAGCACTCGGCTTCAACGCAGTGTATCAATGTCACAGCGAGCAGGGGCCGTGGCCTGCGGCTACAAACACACACACACACAAATATACACACACCAGGACTCATCTAACACACAGAGGAAAGTCAGAGGAAATGGAATCACCCCAGTATCCTATATGCTACTCACGCACAAACACAAGGATGTGATCTGATCTACAGTAGATTATCTATACAATACATCAATCTCAAACATCTGTACTGTACATAATGATGATGATGTGCACATTCCTTGATCATATTCGGTAACAACGAGGGAGAACAAGAGCCCTTGAGAATCATACACAGCACTGAAGGTGACACTTACAGTGCATCCGGAAAGTATTCATAGCGATTCACTTTTCCGCATTTTATGTTACTGCTGCTCTGAATAAATAAATTCCACTCCATCATCCGTAAGTGGAAGATGTTTGGAACCATAAGGCCTCCTCCTAGAGCTGGCCGGCTATCAAAGCTAAGTGATCGAGGGAGAAGGGCCTAGGGAGGTCATCAATAACCCGATGGTCACTCTGTCTGAGCTTCAGCATTTTTCTCTGGAGAGAGGAGAACCTTACAGAAGTAGAACTATCTGTGCAGCAATCCACTATTCAGACCTGTATGGTAGAGTGGCCAGGCGGAAGCCACTGGAATTTGCCAAAAGGCATCTAAAGGACTCTTAGATCATAAGAAACAAAATTCTGAATGACTGAAAAATGACTGAAATTGAACACTTTGGAGTGAATGTCAGGCATTACATTTGGAGAAAACCAGGCACCGTTCATGACCAGGCTAATACCATCCCTACAGTGAAGCCTGCTGGTGGCAGTGTCATGCTGTGGGGACGTTTTTTTTTGTTGCAGCAGGAATTGGAAGACTGGCCAGCACAGAGGGAAAGATGAATGCAGCAATGTACAGAGACATCCTGAATGAAAACCTGCTTCAGAGTGCTCTTGACCTTAGACTGGGGCGACGGTTCATCTTCCAGCAGGACAATGACCAAAAGCACATCGCCAAAATATCAATGGAGTGGCTGCACAACAACTCGGTGAATGACCTTGAGTGGCCCAGCCAGAGCCCAGATCTAAATCCTATTGAACATCTCTGGAGAGATCTGAAAATGGCTGTCCAAATGTGTGGGATGGTTTTGAAAAGGTGTAAATCATGTAGAGGGATCAATATTAAGACCATTTTGGTTGCATATGTGCCCGGAATTGTATTCTGCGCCCACAGAACATATTTGGGAGCATTTGTGCGGGTGCATAATATTGAAGCTATTTAATTTACTAAAGAGTAAATGAGCTAATTAAAGGAAATTCTAAATTGATTAACCAAAAAATAAATAAATAAATAAATACAACCTAAAAATTTAACGAACAATGAACAAACAGATACAAATAGAACAATTAAACAAACCATTATATAACAATGACCAAAAACAAATTAACAAAACAATTTAAGAAAACAGGGAATGAGTCAATGAACATGCAAATTAATTGAACGAACGAATGAACGAACAGATAAAAATAGAACAAATAAACAGATCATTATATAACAACCAAACAAATTAACAAAACAGTTTAAGAAAACAAGGAATGAATCAATAAACATGCAAATTAATCGAACGAATGAATGAATGAAAAGATTAAATAAATAGAACAATTAAACAGATAATTATATAACCAAACAAATTAACAAAACAATTTAAGAAAAAAAAAGGAATAAGTTAATAAACACGCAAATGAATCAAACAAACGAACAAGTGATCAAACGAAAAAAAAACATTGAAGGAAAAAACGATTGAAGAAAATTTTTCATGATCAAATGAATGGACAGATAAAAACAATTAAACAAATCATTATATAACAATAACCAAACAAACTAACGAAACAATTTAGGAAAAAAAGGAATGAGTCAATAAACATGCAAATGAATCAACTGCTTCACAAACCAGTAATAAAAACACTAGATTGTCCTGCTTTAATTTTTGTAATACAGTAGTTCATTCATTTGTTAATTTCGTTTATTCATTGATTTTTTCATTTGTTTGTTTATTCATGCTTTAATTAGTTCATCATCTTGACTATTCATTCATTTATTTAAACTATCAACAAGCAACATCAATCTAGATTCACTGAATCAATGAACCATGAAACCAATGAAGAATCATAAATCACTGAAACAAAGAATACGAAATAAATTAACAAAAAAAAGATTAATAATAAAGAAAAAGACCAATAAAGATCAAATAAATACAAAGAACATCCCCAAAGCCTCTTTCATTTGTTTTGACTTTGTTTACATCTCTTCAACCGAACTCTTGAGACATGACTTCCTTAAAAACTGGAGTTAAACACTAACTCAACAGGACTGTTTTCAGATGTCGTGGAAAGCTCCAGAGGACACAGAGTTAATAAAACGAAAAGAATAGCACAATTCAGAGGTGATTCACACTGGCCTGCAGCTCAGTCATCCAGGCCTCATCTAAATCAACAGATCTGTCCAGAACATTTCCCTCTTTCTCTCCGTCTCCACCCGCTACTCAGATGATTCACTGCCCGTTAGCGCTCCAATCCTTCCTCTTGTTTCCAAACAAAGTCCAACGAACAAAATGCTTCATTGCCAAGTTGATGACTGACATTGCCAAGAGGTGAAGACAGTTTTTTTTTTTTTCAGACATATTGAGCGTTAAGACATTTGTATGATGAGTCAGTGAGCAAATTAACTTTCTACCATCCTAGCATCTAACCAAAGGATTTGGGAGATTTGCTGGACATAAATATTTCTTATACTGGCCACGAATCTGCATTTTGCAAACCATAAAGATACTAAGAATTATTTATGAACAGACATTTTCTGCGCTCATGTTTCATGAACGAGTCCCAATAATAATTTAGTTGCCCGCTCATATTGCTTTAATTAGATTCGCTTATTGCCTACGCCAGACGAGATGTTTTGAAACTAAAATATAAACACAGGGAGCTCTCAGAGGACTTTGTGACACACAAATATAAGCGACCTCAGAAACGTGAGACAGCAGGAGACACATTCGTAAAGCTCTTCAGTGTAATCAGCACTCACTAATGCAGCTTATGTTCCATTGTCCACCTACACATTTAATAACACACACTCATGCCTTATACCTGTACTTACAGCACTCCCAGCACACACATTAATTCCGTAAGGTAAAGGAAAATAAAACATAGCATATACTGAATGTCACAGGTCACCCATCAGTGTTAGAAAGTAGCTTGATAAAATCTCTTCTAAACTCTATTAATAAAGCTGCTTTCTTAGTATAAAAAAATAAAAAAAAAATATTTTTTAAAAAAGCTACTTGTTCACTTATTTAAAATGAGTGTAAACAATTCTTATGTTTTTTTTTCTGAGATAACTTAATTGTTTTAAGTTGAATCTACTTAAGTTTGTAAAAACAATTAAGTTATCTTAAATAATATGTGTTGGGGCAACATGAAGGAATTGCCGGACACCCAACCTTTATTTATTTATTTTTTGTTAATGTTGGAACTGCTCTATTAACTCAGGCAGACATTAATCAGATTTACTGATTTCACTGAGACTAAAAACATGAATAAGTTGCTATTAAAACATTGGCATATTATTGCAAGCAATCCTACCCTCAAAGAATGTTTTGAGAAATCACCTCGTCTAGTACACAAAAGAACATCTAATATCTGTATTATGTTGGTAAGAGCTGATCTGAAACCTGCTCCGCATTTATTTCACATGGGAATTTTAAATATGGGAATTGTCAACAATGCGACTTCACATACAAAACCTCAACTTTTACACATCCCCATACAAAAAAGTTTCAAATTTGAGGCACAGGGATCTTGAAAAATTCCCATTACAGTGAGAAGCCTTTTGGATTTTTACTTTAGATACATTGTCTCCTAGAGGTTTAAATGAGTTAGATATTCGTCCATTTTTTTAATGTTTAATAAGTTGTTTGGGTAAAAGTTTTTGGCCATATTTTGTTGCGTTATTGTGTTATATTCTGTTATGTTTTTCTTTATTTGTGATGCATTATTTGAATTGCTTTTGTATGTTCATTTTGAATATGTAACTTACCAATGTTTCTTTTTCTTTTTTTTTTTTTTCGTGAGACAATGTATGAGATCATGTGATCCAGAAGTGTATAAAAAGAGCAACATGCTGTGATGAATACTGTCTGATGAAGAGCCAGGGTGCTTGAAACTTTACACATTTTGTGTTAGTTTTTTTAATTTAACAAATTTGCATTTCTGGAGCTTTGGTGTTGTCACCTTGTTGAATATATTATTGAATTGATTCAAATAATAATCCTCATTCTATTAATGTTAATTAAATTAGTAGATTTATCTTATAGTAAACTGATTGTAATACTTGGATTCATTCTAGTAAACTGATATAAACCAGGAGATTTACTTTAGTAAATCATTCCAATCAGATTCATTCCAGTGAATTGACTTAAGAAAGAAACAATTGAAAGAATCTGATTCATTCAAGTAAACACAAAAGTCATATACCGTGTGTTCTATGACATAAAATGTAAGATTTATTTTACCGAATCAATTAAAATAGTCAAATTAATTCTGCTGAGCTGATTTTAAACAATAGTTTCAATCTAGTGAACCAATTCAAATGGTCACAAATATTCAGCTAAACTTATTTAACAATCTGATATATTTTACCAAACTAAATCAACTTAGAGAGACTTATTCTACTGAACCAATTGAAAAAGTCTGAACTGATTTTAAACTGCAGATTTACTTTAATGATACGATTCAAATATACATCTTTTACCAGCCGATTCGAATGTTGGTTATCTGCTACTGGTAGGCTTCGAGGGCTGTTATCATCCCTAATAGTGCTCAATTAATCGAGTGATTAGATTCGAAGCGGGTACCTATTACTGATCTGAATCAAAATAGTTAGACGCATTCCAGAAAACCAATTCAAACAGTCTGGTTCATGTGAACTGATTCATGAATTCAAATTCACTCTGTTAAATATTTTGTTTTTATAAAAGTAATTTTTTGTATTATTAATGAGCTAATTCAACTAAATAAATTTTAATCATACAATAAGAAAACTCAGATTCTACTGATTCAACATGCAAATCAGCAATGCAAGGGTTATATATACTATTTTTAATATGTGAAATGTTCAATATATGCTGCTATTATTATAGTCACTCTTCAAGTGATTTTTTTTTCTTGTTAAGGAGCCATATTGTAGGCCTATTACAACTATTTTACCACCCACAATTTGATATCCATTCCCAGCTTTAAAGTGTATGCCATAATTTATTTAGCCAAAACAGGAATGAGCCAGCTGCATTGGAAGCCTGAGGTCTGTGAGTGTATACCAGTAAAAGAAGCCTTGTAAACACAGGAATGCATTATGCTAAATGCGAAAGAAAAAGATGAGAAAGGACAAGCCATCCCACTGTTCCTCTCCCTTCATCACGCACTCTTCCTGTATGTCCTCTGGCTGTGTATTTGTGTGTGGATGCAGCACTCTCATAACTTAATTACTGTATTTATCTTATTAGACTGCAGCTATTTAATGTTAGTGCTTTGGCATGCGCTTCCTGCACATCCATTCTGCTGCCTCATTAAGATCAGCCCCTATGAGACCTAAACGCTAAAACTCACACTCGCATTAACACATAACATGCTGCTAATGCATTCTGACACAACATTTATCAATACAATCCACGTGAATAATTCATGGCCGAAAAAGTCTGGAGAACAATGACCATGAGCACTGCAAAAAATATTTTTTTGGTGGAGCTCATGAGATTTTGGCACAAATGCATAAATCAATGACATGATTAATAGCATAAAGTGTCATTTTTGAGACACACAGAACTCTACATTCCTCGAATTGAGCTGCATAGCTATTTAATTGTATGTTGAAAGATGTATTGGAATACAGCTATCCAGACTTTTGACTATTTAGGCTGGTACACATGGCAGTGTATTCTTGCTAATTCAGTTTTCAAATACTCTTAAGAGGTTTCAGTGTCTAGCTCTGTGTGCATGTGTGCTCAACTGAAACAAATATGCTTTTTTCAATTCTTTTCTTAATGAAAAAATAAACAAAGCAAGGACATTAATATGTGTTATTTATGTACCTACACTGCCCTGCTGTAACTGTATTCAATAACGAAAACTTTAATCAATATATTAGCACACCAAATTAGCATATCAGGGTGATTTCTGAAGGATCACAAAAGATTGAAGCCTGCAATGCTGGTTGGCCGATGTTGACCAATTTGGCATCGTACATTGTATAATCTGAAACATCCTGATGGACGAGGGCATCGTCATAGGCGGTAAATTAATTATTTATGAATAATTAATTCATTCATAATAAATTAATTATTTGTAGCCTACCATTTCAACAACCTGACCAGCATTGTCTTTGTTTTACCCATAACCAAATCATAAATAAATAAAGATAAGTTACACACAAATTACCACCTGTTAATCACTTTTTCTATGGGACTCTGGCATGAATAGACAGAGTGATCTGTGTCGTTATAATGGCATTGACAAACTTGGTTGGTAAAAAAAGGTGCACAACCAACAGACCCAACCAACAGTATCTGAGGTTTTCACAAAAAATACTTAATACAAGCCCGACAGTGAAAGATTGAAGCACTGTACTGATGCTGTGATCTGATAGATTCAAAAGACAGAAGAGTCATTAGACAGAGACAAGATTAACTAAATATCAAGTTTAACAACTATAGTGAGACACAATCCAGCGGTACATCCTTGGTAAACTCTCCGACATGCACTGCTCTCTGGGGTTTTGAGCTCGAAACACCCACTGACTGACTGAACTCAGACGTTTTATCTTTGCCATGATGACAGTAAATAATATTTGACTAAATATTTTTCAAGTTGTTTATACAGCTTAAAGTAACATTTAAAGGCTTAACTAGGTTAATTAGGTTAACTAGGGAGGGTAGGGTAATAAGGAAAGTTATTGTATAACGAGGATTTGTTCTGTAGACTTTCGAGAAAAAAAAAAAAAAGTTAGCTTAAAGGGGCTAATAATTTTGTCCTTAAAATTGTTTAAAAAAAAATAAAAACTGCTTTTATTCTAGCCAAAATAACACAAATAAGAATACATGAAGAAATTAAGAATAAATGACAAAAAATATTATCAGACATGTTGTGAAAATTTCTTTGCTCTGTTAAACATAATTTAGGAAAAATTTAAAAAAGAAAAAAAATCCAAAGGGGGCTAATAATTCTGACTACAACTGTATATAGCAGGTGGTCTGTGTGGGTCCTAACGCCCCAATATATTGATGGGGATTATATACCGCTCAGTTTATATACCGTCTTTTAGATGAGACAATAAACTAAGGTCCTGACTTTCTGTGGTCCAAAAATCCCATGATGTTCTTTGAAAAAAGAGTAGGGGTTTAACACCGGCATCCTAGCTAAATGGCCTCTGTCAATCATGGCCTCCAAACCATTCCCATATCTTAATTGGCTTCATCACTCTGTCTCCTCTCCGTCATCTGGACTTTGGATTAAATTTACTACTGATCCCAGAGCCATGTTTCCTTGAAAATATGTGCATGAGAATCGTGATTGTTGTTTCAAATAATTGCGCAGCCCTAATATTCTAATATTCAAATGTTGTTCATGGTTTTTTTTTTTTCAGGGGCATCAGTGCGCATTTGGACCTTCCCTAATTTTAAGATGCAGCCATTTTAGTTAAAGTCAGTCATCTAATAATAGAGCTTGTCATGTTGCCAGTGTGACTGGCCTAAAGGTGGTCCATCATGCATTGGCTCCTGATGATTTTGTCAAATTGCAATTGGATGCATTGAATGCTTCTTTTAACATGATTCCAGAGTCTAAGCTAAAGGGCACAGTGGCCTCCATCAAAGAAAGATCCCAGCTGAGCACAAACCAGCACATGTATAAATAAAGGCAGTAATTAGGCTGTCATAGGAGACCCTGCCAGTATCTTCAGCTGTTCAGAGAAGCTTCAAACACAGGCTGTCAGTTAAGCAGTTTAGCAGGCACAGTGTTTAGTGGGAGGAGACTCGGTAGAAGAGAAAGACAGATGTGGCATGACAAATCACTACTAATTTTAAAGAAGTCAAAGCAGGAAACTTCTATTTTTATTTCTACATAAATAAATAAATAAATAAATAAATAAATAAATATTGACAATGGTTAAAATATCATGTTTTCATTTGCTGTAATTGAAAACAAAAAAATCTTATTTCACTAAATATTGATTTTTCAACTTTTCTTTATTATAAACATTGATGCTGTGTTATCTAAAAATGAATTAAAACATTTTCATAATTTTGACCAACGCTTACTGTATGCAACGTTTGATATTTACATTATATTGCAAAGAAACACAATCGTTATTTTACAGAATAAGTGATAGAAAAATGTGCTTTACTCTAACATAACTATAATTCATAAATCCAACAATTAATTAAAGAAAAAATAAATAAATAAATAAAAATACTTTGATTACAAATATCATAGCAAATGCATTTTTTTTTAAATGTAATTTATTTTTGTCATAGCAACGATACATTTTTTTAGCATATATTATTTCAGTCTTGGGTGTTGCGTGACCTTTTCGAAACCATTCTAATATAATCTGATTTGTTATAGTTCTAAAATAATTAATAAGTAATACAAAGCTGAACCGTTAATGTACACGAGAAAATACATTTAATTTGTTGTGTAAAATATTCATAAAACTGTACATGACAGGCTATTTTTTAATGCAATAAAGAGCAATATAGTTCTCAGCATCTATATTAGATTGATTTGAATAAATAAATAAATAAATAATGATAATAATAATAATAATAATAATAATAATAATAATAATAATAATAATAATAATAATAATAATAATAATAATAATAATAATAATAATAATAATAATAATTGACAGGGACTATCTTGAAAAAATTCAATGCAGAACCTAAATAAATATACAAATTATAAATATATAAATTAATCTTAAGAAATAAACAGATCTTACTATCATCTTTCAGCAAGAACATAAAATGTAAATGATATTTTAAGCCTAAAATTAGGCACAGTCTTTATACATTTACACACTAGAGATCAATAATAATTCTTTTACATGTTCTGGGAATATTGAATATTTCAGAGCTCCAAAATACCGCTGAAAATCCAGACAGACAGTTACCCTGTTTTTATTAAAGTGTGACACAAAATATTATCCTAACAGTCTACGACAATTGGAGCATTGTTAAAGTGATTTACTATACTGATAGTTTATCAAAATTGAGTGTAAAATTGCCTAACAGAGAAGTCAAGAGCTGCTGATTGTTCCACCGTGTTAAATTCATCACGCGGCAGTAAACTCTACAGGGGGTGAAGGCCTGCGGAGAAGCCAAACTGTGCTGATCATTACTAAGAAATACATCACGGCTCTCTCCCCCTCTCCCTGTGCCAAACATTCATTTCCTCCATGTCTAATTAAACTACCTGCTCGTAGAGTAAAAATATAGTGTCTTTTCCCACACGTTTGCCCGTTAATTCACTCCCCTTCTGCTTTCCTGCTTTGCTAGGACTCTCTCTCTTTCTCTCTCTCTCTGTGTCAAAGCGCTGTAGGCAAATCTGTATCCTCTCTGGATAACGTTTCCCTGAGGGCTGCGGGCAAAGAAAAGACTGGGATTTAATCTCTTCTTCTGAAGAGATGGAATGAGTTGAAAAAGGTGCTTTAACAGATTCTCACTCTGACCGCCTTTAACATATACTTACACACCACCACCACACACATATAAACATACAGCATGGTTTATTTAAAGTCCCCTTGAATCAAATTTAAAGTCTGCCTGTTAATCAATTTGTCTGTCTTTAGATTCAATTTAATTGATCAATTGGTACTGGGCTGCACATGAATCATTAATTATTTCCATTTTATGTATTATCTGAGTCTGAATGATCTTTTATTTTTAAATGATTTTAAAACATGACCATTCTCTCGCTTACATCTTAGTCAATTGAGCGGCCAAATTTAACCCACAAGCAGTAGAAAGAAACAAGTAGAAACAGACGTCTTTGGAAAATTTCTTTGCGAAGGGGAAAAGGCTCAGTTGAGGACCCACAAACTGCCAAACAATAGATCCCCAACCCATTTGTCAACAAATCAGGTGAATAAACCACGTCTGTGCAAGATCAATTGGTGGAGATTGCAAATGACGTGGGGTCCCTTTTAGGGGCCAATTACATATTGCGTCTTTTCTAGAGTTCCTGCAAGTTCATTATTTCCAGTGAAGGTGTGCGGCTTGCGTGCATGTCGTGACACCTTCCAGACAGGGGCACCCCCAAGTGTAGCTACTAAATTATTGTTGGTGATTCACTGCACCTTTCCCTCCCCCAGTGGCTGATTTAGGCATGGGCAATAAACCTAATGCCAGGGCGAGTCTTGCTGTGGGTGGCACATGGAGACAAAAAAACAAAAAAAACATCCCTTAGTAAAAGCATTGGGATACGATTTACTTAATGCAAGTGTATTAACTTAGAGGGGCATGCCAAGAATAAAGACGTTAGGGGCTGTTCACAGTTGGCACCTTTTGCACGCGTTCTCTATGTGCAACCGAAACAACGCAGGTGAAAGCAAACTGATGCTTGCGTTCAGAAAACCATTCCTATTTACCTCACGTGCTCCTATGTGAATCCCGGTTGTTTTCATGCACGTCGATAAAATACATGCCGCTCATGCATTGTGAAACCGGAATAACGGCCTTTTGTGCAGAGGTGTCGGCATGCAGGGAGTTGTGAAAGTCAACAAAACTGAAGTTCATATAATATGATGATGATGATGATGTTACTTTCACTAAGCTTGGCTATAAAGCACAAAGCAGGAATAGTGAGTCAGGGAGGTAAGACTTCATAACATTAATTCTTGGCCATGAGTCGGGTCTAAGACCACAGATAATTCTAAAAGACATTTTTTTTTTGTCATAATTAATATTCATGCAAAAGGTTTCTTAAGTGATCTTAGCATGTCACTCCAGTTGTTACATTGTTTTCCAGTAACATTTAGGATTGATTTCTGTTATTTATTTAGAATAATAATGGAATAATAATAATAATAATAATAATAATAATAATAATAATAATAATAATAATAATAATAATAATGATAATGATAATAATGATAATAATAATAATAATAATAATAATAATAATAATAATAATAATAATAATAATAATAATAATAATAATAATAAATATAATAATAATAATCTTTTTTTATTTATTTATTATAAACTTTAAAAAATATATATATTTGTTGAAAAATAAATCTAACAATTTAAGGGGGGTGGATGGGTGTATGGGATGGTTTGCCCAGAGTAACATTTAAACAAGAACCGCCAATGCCCTACCCGATCGTTGTTGACAGCACGCACACACCTTCAATAGACAGCAATGGCAGTTTAATATTTACCTTAAGGTACATCAATAGAAGAAGCTGCATTAATAAAATTGTGGCTCAAAAAGGAATATGGATAAATGATATTATTAGGGTATATGTATAGTGAGTGTGTCTATATAGTGATGCCTTCATTGCTCAGTTTGTTCGATTGTTTGTTTTATTAATTCATTCATTAATCTTCATTACTTTTAGACATGGCTTGTACTGTATGCAGTACGATGAAAGTATGTGAAAAATAACTGAAAAGTTATTATATATGCATATATATGAAAAGTGTTTTTAAACTAAATATACATTTTTTCTTTGGTTTACAAATACTTGCTGAATTATTTCAAGGAATTCATTGCAATATTTCAAGAATAATTAATTAAATGAATTAAAACATTATTTCATTTACCAGAAACAGAAATATTACATTACACTGAATTCATTATTTTTTTGTGTGCCACCCCAAGATTTGGTGTGGCCTCTTCTGGTCACCCCTAAGAAAATTTTTAGGGGGCGCCACTGCTTCCAGATACACACTGTTGAGTGAATGCTGCGAGCACATCGCAGGTCACATGACAAGAACTGACCGATTAGTCAGTTTATATGGAATATACACATTGTGTAGACTCATCTCAGACAAACACAGAACACCCAAACACTGTAATTTTCTCCATAAATAAAACTTTTATCAGAGTGACAGCAATGTTTTGTCAGCTTGTCATTCTCTGAGAAAATTGTTGATGGTCACCTAGCAATTTACGAACCACTGCACCACCCGACCAGCTATGGTGTGCTCCATAAGAAAGACAAGAACTGTATTTAGAAGATATAAGCATTAATGACATGAAGTTTCTTGATTCCAATGATTTGTATGATACCACGGTGCACTTGGAGTTGCTGAATGGTGTTGGTTTACAGAGAATCATCACCAGAGAATCATCACCAGTCTTCTTGTGACTAACAGCCACATGCCAAGAAGCAAGAACATAATCTGCTGTATGTCCCCTACAGTTGTTTACATTGTGTCTAAATGTGTGGAAAGTGCAAGAGGGACATTACACTTGAAAAATTATAGAATATGTTAACAGTCTAGATAACTTTCTTCGAGCAGGAATGATGTTGATCACAACTTTCTGGTGTACAACACACCTACCACGTATAGCCAATTTATAGTTAACATTTATTTTACTTAATATGTGGATTTATGTGGAATGATTCAGAGAGTATTGCAACTAAATACTTAACATATGAAATAATGCATGACATAATAAAATAAACAAAACATATTTAAGGTTTACAATCCAAATCCAATCAGAACCACTCATTTAGTCTTTGCTTTTGTCTGTTGATCACATATAATATATATGGTAAAAGAAAAAAAATAATAATGCTTTAAAAACTGTTAATCATACAACAAGAACTGTTAATCATTGTTGCAAACAAATAAATCATATAAACATTCACATATTATTAAATAACACTACGGACATTCATATAAAAACTGAATAATATATATGTGAATACACATATACATAAATGAATAAATAGATAAAATGAGATTAAATTCCATGCATAACCTTCGCTGTACCCTGATGTGTACATTTCAAAAACATGTAATTATACAAAGCGATGACGCAAAACACAAGATCTGCAGTTGGTTGACTTGGTAGCACTGACGAGTGTGGGTGGGGCTAAGAGAGAAGCGAGTGAAGCGAGAGTTTAACAATTGTCGAGTCCCGCAGAGAAGCTCCAGATAGACACATTTGTTTTGTGTTTACTTTATGATTAAATTTGTTGAACATTCAGCAGTTCCCGAGTCTTTCTTCCTTGAATGAGTGTGAGTTTCAGCTACTTCTAAAGTAGCATCACACACATTTTATGTGAGAATAAGGGATTAGTACATATTTTTATGCATCACAGCAGTTTGCGACAATGCCAAGGGGCACAAAGGGATGGCATGCAAGTGCAAATATGGAAATATACAGTAGCTGTAAATATAAATGAAGATGAAATAACGGAATAAAAGCATTGTCCTTCATAAATAAACTTGTTAACAAGCTTTAATATGATTGTAAACTTGTAAAGTGCAATACGAATTCATTTTGGAAATTAAATAAAAGACAACTAAAATGAAAGTAAATAAATAAATAAATAAAGCTTAAATATAAAGAGATGTGCAGTGTAATTTTAAAGTGAAGGGACTAAAACAGCCAATTAATAAGCTTTTCATATTTTCTTTCAAAGGTCATCCAAAGCACGAGAGAGAGAGAGAGAGAATGAGAGAGAGAGAGAGAGAGAGAGAGAGAGAGAGAAAGAGAGAGAGAGAGAGAGAGAGAGAGAGAGAGAGAATTATATATGGAATTTGATGCAGATCACAAAAGAATAAACAAATAAATAGATAAAAATAAATAAAACATAAATAATAAATAAATAAATATAGATAAATAAATAAAAATGTATAAATAAATAAAAATAAATAAATAATAACTAAATATGAAATAAAATAATAAAAATAATAAAAATAATAAATAAATAAATAAATAAATAAATAAATAAATAAATAAATAAATAAATAAATAAATAAATAAATAAATAAATAAATAAATAATTTCAGATCCACTTAAATTATACCATAAATGTAGAAACAAAGCTTTTGCTTTTATAGACTGCCTGTCATAAGTCTGATGCACTTTAGCTCAACCTCTCTGACTGGCAGAGCTAAGATATAAATGCTACTGGCTATTTCTTGGAGGAGCTACTCTATAAGCCCTGCCCTGTCTTCAAAATTTGGATCAAATTATGTGACACACTGATCAACGATGTACATTTCAAGGCACTTGAGTGAACTTTTAAGAAAAGCTAGATGAATATAAACTGCCTCAAATAAAGCATACAGAGGAAAGGGTTAAGAGTACACCAAACTGAAAATCGTACACAAGCAGATAAACACAATGACCTCACACACACTTGCAGAGCTCTGGCGTGCCGATAAAAGGGGACCCACAGGGCCCGTCTGTGTGTGTGATCTGAATATGATGGTATGTGGGGTGAGAGGCAGTTCACATCCATCCAGAAAGGAAAGACAAAGAAAGCAAGAGGAACATGAAAAACGGCTCAAAATGCTGCAGGGTAAAACTCGAAAGGCCACTTTCCCAGACACTGATTAAACCCAGTGCTACAGTGAACAGGATAATCACAGCTGGAAATGTTTCAACGTGATCTATGCCCTAGAAAGTACAGCATTATAGCATAAGCTTTCAGCGAGGAATACAAGTTAAAGGACAATATAGTTCACCCAAAGAAATGTATTCCAAATTCATTATTTACTTGCCTTGTTTCAAAATTTCTCCTACATCTTGACATAAAACTGATAAATTGTTTCTGTTTATACTTTCCAAATAATGCTTTTACATATACAAGTGTTTTAGGTGTAAGATTGGGTGTAAGATATATTTTAGCTCTTTGTCAATTAACTGTAACATTGAGTATGTTAACATGGAGACTACTAATCCCACTTTAATACGATTAAAACAATACTTTAATTAAGAGTCAACCATTAAACAGCGATTTTTGATTAACTTAATCAGACTAAAGTCATAATCAAACTAAACAGATATTAAATTAAGATATGTGGAGTATGCCTAATTTAGTTGTATTATTGAAATGCAGTATAGACATGTAAACACCTTAATCAAACTATAACCATCGTGTAGGATTTTTGCTGAATTTTGTGACGGGTGGTCCATACACATGCATGCATTAAGTGTTCCTGAATGAAAGTGAAAATGCCAAACTGCACTTAAAGTTGACAAATTAAAAATGAAACACCTGAAATTACATGAAACTCCAGAGAAAAAGAGGATAGCGTGGTGTCACAACAATGTTAATCGATCAATGTGATATAACATTTAAAAGGGAACAATCAATTAGCAACTCACGTAAACACTTAATCATATTATTGTCTTATTCAGATTAAGGCACATCATTCCATTACTGATGTCCATGTAAACCACTGAATGTCTGTGAACATGCATGCCTATGTTGCATATGGCAATTTCTACTAATAATGTCATAACTTTCAAACTTTCAAAAACAACATTTTCACAACTATGAAAAAAATGTTCCTAAATAAGTACTTTTTACACAATTATAAGCTTTATTAAATAAAAAAATAAATAAATTTAAGGGTAATGACTTTCTAAAATATGATGACAGGCAGAATTAATTCTAAAATCTCAATCTTCAAATCTAAAAATTTTTAATGAAAAAGAAAATGATGCAGTCTCATATAAACGGTCAGAATAAAGGTTATAGATTTCTGTTAGATCCAGTGTTTGACAGGGTTGGGTATCGTTTGGGGTTATTTCAATACTGGTGCTAAATTGATACTTTAAAATGGTACCGGTGTCAAAACAGTGCCATAAAAGTATTTGACAAAAAAGAAAATTTTGAACAATTTTGATTGAACAATATAATTAAGTTTACTTTAATTCATATTTTATATATTTGAATTGCATTAATATATTTTTGTTCATTTGATTGTTAGCATGAATGCAAGACATGCATTATATAAATAACATTACATCACCTTACTAACCTGTGGAAAGGCTGTCATCAAAATCAGGGAACACCTTTTTTCTAGGTTTGAGGCTTGTGACTACGTTTACATGGACATCAGTAATCTAATGATTTGCCTGATTTTGATCTGAATAAGACAGTAATATGAATAAAGTGTTAACATGAGTTGCTTTTTAAATGATCCTTTCATGATCTAATTTTATATGTTACAGCACATAATATTATTAACGTCATTGTGTCACAACGCTTTCCACGTTTTCTCAGTTTAATGTAATTTCGGTTTCATTTTAAATTTTCCGACTTTAACTGCAGTCAGCAGGTTCACTTTCGTTCTGGAACATTTCGTTCATACCCCCGTGACAAACTGAGGTATTTGATGCAATCATTAAGGAAGAGTGTTGTTTTAATGGAATTGATACTGAACAACAAAAGGAAAGAAAAAACTTCTGCATGTTGTGATGCGGGATTCTGTGATCCTTTAAGGTCATCAAATATCACTGGTGGACTACATGGTAGACTCTTAATCCTAGTATTGTCTTAATCATACTAAAATCGGATTATTGGTGTTCATGTAAACATACTCAGTGATGTGTTTCAGTATGTTTGCGTGTTTCCTCCTTACGTGCAACTTTTGTAAAGCATCTGCCTCACGTTTAGATCTCTCAGTTTAAGTAAATTTGATGAGCACAATCATGCGTGTTATTAAGGGAGTCCCTCACTGGGTGTGCTGTACTGCAAGCTTTGCCTTCTATATTTAATCAACAAGAACAAACGGCTAACATCACAGACAGTGTCCGAATCTCTCAAAGAATTAAGATGATGTGACACAACAGGTACTTATGTGTGCTTTGGTGCACTTCTTGATGTTTCTTACACCCTTGTCGCAGTACCAGTGGCACTGAAATTCATATGCTGATTCGGTCTGATGCATACCGGGTACATTGGTTCCCGACCCTAGTGTTAAGGTTGCTTTTCTGACTATGTGGTTGCAATATCTATATATTTGTTTTCATTGTAATCAAATTTTCCATTATTTATCCTGTCATCACCAAAGTTAAACATTTTTAAACAAGTTAAACAATGTCAAATTTGTGTAGGTTTTGGCTGATCTGTCCCTTTAAGCATTGATTGTTTTGATTTCTTGTGAGCGATGGTGAACAGGAGCTGTTTTTCAGGACACCTGCAGACCAGAGCAAAGCCGTCTCCACTTTAATTATCTCTCCCTACTGCCTTTCCATATTCATTATGCTCTATTCCACCGAGACACACACTCACTTTCAGGAACACACGCACACACAGGAAACAAACGCACACACATAAGCAAGAGGAAACTATGAAACTGATGTAAGCAGGCAAAAAACACTTTTTCTATTCACTTCTCTCCTCCTTTTGTTTTCCTGTCCGCTTCTTTGGCAGCAGAGTCATATTGCAGTGGGGTTCAAAACCCAAATAAGATTAGCTCTGGCTGAAGTGATGTCACCACTTTGACCTTTCCGACTGTCTACCGTTCCCAACAGGCCACCGACGGAATAATGAGACTTCGTTACCACAGCAGCTTAATAGGTGCCAGTTGTAGAAACCGAATGAGCCAATCAGGACAAACCAATACTAAGTACCTTCTTTAGCTGGCCTGAAAAATATCCACTTTAGCCAGCGAACATTCCTGACACGTCAAGCTGTTAATGCCCCAAAAGTGCAAATGGGTGTTAGGCTATTACGAAACTGGCCTTTAACAAAAGAAGAAAAAAAAGTACTTCATATCAATACAATGGATAAATGATAAGGAGCCGCTGAATGAGGCCGAGCATTCTGATTGGCAGTAAAGCACGTTTCTGAAGAAGACTGGGTTGTTCAAACGGCCAATTAGCAGCTGATTCTGATGAATTCATTAGCATGTTCTCAGGTAATTAGAGGAAGCGGCTGAGTGAATACTAAATATTCAACAGGAGAACAGACACAGTGCCACACACAGCTCGCCGTGTTCCTCTGTAGACTCTCATTAGCATAAACACACACACACACACACTCGCAAGCGCCCATCTGCACTACTGAGAGACTGTTTCATACATAGATATAAAAATTCACACCTCTAAAATAGCCTTTCCATTACAGGGAGAAACTAAGAGATAGGTAAACAGAAAAGTCTCCTATTAACATGCATGACATATTCGCAGACAGAAATACATTCCTCTTTGACGAATAAAAGACCTCATCATTCAGTCTGATGAATGCAGATTTACTTTATTTTCTTACGTATATACACATGACCAATATATACATATGACCAAAAGTGTAAAATCTCACTTATCTGTAAGTTTCATGAGCGAGAGCAATGGAAATTTTTCAAAAATGAACAACTTTCAACAATTTCATATGTAACAAGTTGTTATGTTGAAACAAAGTTAAACCTTAGCACAGCCAAAAAAAAAAAAAAAAAAACCCACATTAATAGATTAAAGAGCCCCTATTATTTTTTTTTTTTTTGAAAACGACTTTCCATGCAGTGTGTAATAGCTCTAAGTGAATGAAAACATCCAGCTGAGGTTTAAATCTAAAAGTGCACCTTGTTTAAAACTATTGATTCTTTAGCAAAATATTTGACTCAAACTCGAAAAAACGAATCAAGTAGGGTTCGGATCTTTTGTTCGAATCAACGTCTACACGATACAACACCAAATATGTACGCCCTCTCTATTTTGACGCCCTAGACGGCTGATTGGGTCGCCTCTATGGACGCTCCGGCCCTGGCTGCGGGGAATAAAGGGTTAAAATAAATTTTCATAACAATACCACAATATAACCAAACTAGTGCCGTGTTTGTTCCTGTCATTTTTCTGATGATTGATGAAATAACCTTGGCTGCAACGCAGGATTTGTCGGCCGGTTGCTATTTAAGGAGCAGCAGGGACTTTGTCAGTAACTTTTACAGTTCAAATGAACCAGTTTCTTCTTCCTCCGGATCATTATTTGAGTGTGATTAAAATTGTTGCCTCGTTTTGTGTAGTTTGCAAAATATGTGCTTAATTGTGTGTTGTAACTTGTAATGGCTCAGCGTGGCTTGTAATCACGTATCTGTTATAGATCAGTGCTTGAACTGTATCTCTAAGATTAAATCTGTATGAGACGTGTAAAATGAAAATGTCTGAAAATGTGACGTGTGCTTCTTATCGATTTAAATGCATTTCTGAAGTTGCGATCCTCTGCGGTTTGCCATTGCTATGGCCACCATCGGCCATTCCTACACATCATTGGACCAATCAGCGCAGAATAGCTTTGAGCTAAGGAGTAGTTTGGGAACAAATAAATCGCTGAACGATTCATATGTGAGTCATTGGGATAATTAGGCAAAAATAAATGCATATTACAAGACAATAAAAATATTTTTTGACCTTGCACACATATCAGCCTGTTGTTGGAGAGCCCCAAAAACAAAATATTACCTTTTTCAATGCAAAATAGGTGCTCTTTAAATGAGTTTATACTGGATATTATTGGCGCTTACTTCTGGCAACTGAATAAAAAAAAGTGATAGTTGTGTTCAAAATTCTGACATTTCATTCCATTGTGAGACTAATATTCACAATTCTCACTTTTTCTTCTCTAACTTTTAATTTTGTATTTTGCAGTTTCATTGTATAAACAGAGTAGAGAATTGTTAAATTGAAACACCAAATTAGGGGAAATAAAGTCAGAAATGTGGAAAAGCTTATTAACTCAAAATGTTGAGAAATAAAGTCAGAATTCAGAGAAAAACAGAAGAATCACATGATGTAAATTCAGAATTGTAAACTTATATTTTGGCAGTCAGGACTGCCAATTTATAACTTATAATTACGATTTTTTTTCTCAGAATATGTAATTTTTTGTTTATTGTATTACTGTTTTTTATTTTAATTGTTTTAATTTATTTTAATTTAATTGTTGTGCATCTTAAAATTCTTATCTTATAATCATATACATTTAAATTATTCATTTGTTTTCTTTTCGGCTTGGTATCTTTATTAATCTGGGGTCGCCACAGCGCAATGAAATGCCAACTTATCCGGCATATGTTTTACGTAGTGGATGCCCTTCCAGCTGCAACCCATCACTGGGAAACATCCATACACTATGGAAAATTTAGCTTACCCAATTTACCTGTACCATATGTCTTTGGTCTTGTGGAGGAAACCAGAGCACCCGGGAGAAACCCACACGAACACAGGGAGAACATGCAAACTCCACGCAGAAATGCCAACTGACCCAGCTAAGGCTTGAACCAGCGACCTTCTTGCTGTTAGGCGATTGGATTTTAGTAACAACCAAAGAAATCCATAAATGCAAAGAAAACAAATCTAATTCAATTACAAATTAAGCTATGCGTAATGAAATGAAACGACGCAGCAAAAAGTATTGAACACATGAAGAAAGAGAGGTGCAGAAAGGCAGTGAATGCCCAGACAGCAGCTGAAATCTCTCAGGAGTTTTTCAGCAACCCTCTGCCACTCCTTATTGTATATTAATATTAGCTGCTTCAGTCCAACATTTACATTACCAGGATGATGAAGATTAAACCAGAGTGGACATTTCAGCAAGACAATAAGCCAAAACACAACCAAGGATACTCTCAAATGCTTTCAGAGAAAGAAAATCAAGCTGTAGAATGGCCCAGAAAATCACCTGTCTTGAGTCCAATATAAAATACAAAATAAAGATCAGATTTGATAGCTGAGATCCACAGAACCCTCAAGATTTTACCACACTGTTGAAGTCTGTGAAAAAAAAAAATCCCACCTGAGCAATGCATGTGGCTTTATTTTCTATTTAAGTGGCATATTTATGCAGCCATCACCTAAATCATTGTATTATTTCATTGTCATTACACACATTTTTTTTCAGATTTTTTTGTTTGTTTTATCTTTATGTTTGTTTCATTTTGGTTTTTACCTAAATCTGTTTCAAAGTCATGCATGTCAACAGCTTCTTTAGAAATATTATTCACAGGAAAATCTTGACAAGTTCAATACTTATTTTACCCTATTAATACTTAATTTTGCTAAATAGTTTATATTATTAATAAAATAATACTCTTCTTTTATTAATGATGTCAGTTCCATCACATCAAATAATGATAAATACACTCCTTTAATACTTAGTACAATTGAGTAGACAATAGTGAATTATGTTTAACAAGATTAAAGATTTTTGTGTAACAAATGTTTTTTTTTTCTTTTATATAAATTAGAAACTACATGAATCAATGAGATATAAAAAAAAGGTGTACATTCATAAGTGTATGTCACTTTGGATAAAAGCACCCCCTAAATGGCTAAATATAAATGTAGACATGTCTAGTAAGATCCATAATGTTCAATAAAAATATCAACAGTATTTCAAGAACAAGAGATTTTAGAAGAAGCCAAGTCTGTTCAACAGTCAATGTAGGAGAGAATATATAAAGATCTCAGAAACATATCTCTTACAGTATCCAACATAAAAAAGCCAGAACAAGTCGCCTGGTGTCCATGCTCTCCTGGCCAACATGATAACAGTGTTTAAAATAAGGGGAGCAGGGCAGGTTGTGGGTTAATGGCACCCCTGCTAAAGGGTACAAGTGTGCGGATGGTGGGGGTTGAAAGGGCAGAGGGAAGAGAGGTGAGATTCAAGACTGCCAGCCCATCTGTTCAGCTAACACACGGGCAAAGAAGCAGAGGGAACAGCGTGAAATTTCTGCTGTCACTCCTGCCACCAAGCCAGGATCTTCATCAAAGAGCAGAGACACTCTGAGACAAGAGAAGACACAGAGTGATGGGGAAACAAATGCGGCATGAAGGGATGAAGAAAGTGGATGAATAGAGAATGGTCAGCAAGAATGAGAAAAAAAGATTGTGGAGCAGTCATAAGCTTTATTTTACCCCTATTGAAGCTAAATTTGGATGTCCAACTCATTTGAATCAACTCAGCTTTGGTCCACAAACACAAACAATGAAAGGACAAAAATTCTGTTGTAACCACCGGTCCTACTGCACCCAACCCGGTCTAAGCTGGGATCGAACCAGCGATTCATTGTATGTTAGTCAGTTGCTCTAACAAGAATGCTAAAGATCATGGCCTCTAGCATATGTCACTGGAGCAACTTTTAAGGGTTAGAGAAGTGAAATTTACCTATAAAGCACTTCGTTAGCTGGCCTCTGTTACACTCAACTGCTAAACCTCACGCCCATCCGGAACGAGACCCCACGTGTAAAGGCTGATTTATACTTCTGCGTCAAACACCGGCGTATGCTACGGCACTGACGCATAGCCCTTCGATGTGGCCGTCGGCGTCGCTAACGTGCACCTCTCAAAAATTGTAACTACACGTCGCAACGACGCGTAGTGCAAGCTCTGTGATTGGTCGGCTTAAGCCTGATTTATACTTCTGCGTAAAGTGACCAGCGTAACCCACGGCGCATGCAACGCGCGTGGCTGTGCATTTATACTTCTGCGCGCTGTCTCTGTCGGTCTGCATTAACACTTCCGAAACGCTAGTTGGCAGTGAGGTGTAAATGTTCCTCTGTGTCAAGTTTCTTTGCTGCTTTTTTGCTTTTCCTGAACACTTCCTGGTTGTACAAGTGACTCAAACTCGCTCGTTTTGAGGCAGGAAATGGCGGACGTGCAACAACTTTTAACTATGAGGTAAACACAAAACAAAACTTTCCATCCAGAGCTCTTTCACGGGACTCCACACTTGTAAACAATCGCTCGCGCCATTCATGCGGCTCTCGGTCCCGCCCAGACTCGTCAGCGCTACCAAGCCGACCAATCACAGAGCTTACGCTACGCGTTGTTGCGACGTGTAGTTACATCTTTTGAGAGGTGCAGGTCAGTGACGGCGACGGCCACGGCGAAGGGCTATGCGTCAGCGCCGTAGCATACGCCGGCGTTTGACGCAGAAGTATAAATCAGCCTTTAGTAGCACTGACGAGTCTGGGCGGGACCGAGAGCCGCGTGAATGGCACGAGCCCAATGGAGCAATTGTTTACATGTGTGGAGTCCCGTGAAGGAGCTCCTGATGGAAAGTTTTGTTTTGTGTTTACCTCATAGTTAAAGTTGTTGCACGTCCGCCGGTTCCTGCCTCAAAATGAGCGAGTTTGAGCCACTTGTACATCCAGGAAGTGTTCAGGAAAAGCAAAAAAAGCAGAGAAGAAACTCGACACAGAGGAACATTTACACCTCACTGCCCACTAGCGTTTTAAAAGTGTTAATGCAGACCAACAGAGACAGGAAGTATAAATGCAATAAGAAGTATAAATGCACAGCTACGTGCGTTGCATGCACCGTGGGTCACGCCGGTCACTTGACGCAGAAGTATAAACCAGGCTTGACCCTCCAGTCCTACTGCACCCAACCCTGTCTGAGTTGGGATTGAACCGGTGATTCTTTGCATGGGAGTCAGTTGCTCTAACAAATAGACTAAAGACCATGGCCTGTCGTCTGTCGCTAGAGCACCTTTTTAGGTCAGAGGAGTGAGGTTTACCTGGTTATCGCTTCGCTAGCTGGCCTCCGTTACACTGTAATTTATGGCCAATAAAACAACTTTTTTGAAGATTGTTGATAGATGAATAGTAGTGATTTTTATTGGCTTCCTCTGTTTTTATGAAAAAAAAAGAAATATCAATGGGAACTGAAAGTATCTGTTTAGGAGAAAATGTCAAACAAATTTGTGACAATTTGAAACAACACAAGAAAAAAGCCATGGATAACAGACTTTTCTCTTTTGGATGAAGTAACATTTTAACCATTAAATCAATGAAGAATTGCAAAGTTTTTTGCACTATAAGGAACGTTTTTACAGTTTATAGAGCTACTGGCACAAGCACCACTGCAACCATGAATAATTTTAGTTCTAGCAATGTCACTTAAGGAAACTAATGCCCAATCCCACTTCTATTTTTGTACCCCTACCCCTTCCCCTTGGCCCTTACAACCGAGGGTTAAGGGGAAAGGCATCAAAATTTACCCCTAGGAATTGGGACAGCACTACAGCACCTGCACACGTCATCGCCTTAACATTGCTTAATATAAAATCAGACGATAGCAACTGCTGTAGTGATTTCAGTAGTATTAATTTTTGGTATTTATCTTCAGGAGATCACTGAAGGCATATATAATGTTATCATAATGAGCTAATGTGGCAATAAGATCATAAAACTGTGCATTTAACACAGTGGCCAAATTCATCAATGTAAACACACCAAAAACAACATTAACATTATAGACACTGTAACCAGCCCATTGACAGCCACTAAACTTTCTGACAGGGTATTCCAGTGTCATTGAGTGTCAGAATGTTGTGGGACTGCTGTACTGAAGTTATTATTAAGAATAAAAGATTGCAAAATTTAGCCGTATTTATTTTAGCGTTTTTTTTTTTAGCATGACGGTAAAACACAAACATGGTTATAAATATGTCAAAACATGTGTTTGTTTGTTGTAAAAATTTGTAATAATGATAAAAAATACTAATTTGTGAATCTCCTTACTTCCTGGTGCAGCTGTGGCTGGCGAATTATGGGATTTTTTTTTAACCCTTGGTTTTGAGTGTCGTCCTGCAAATCTTCGTTTGAAGGGGTGTATACCTCTTGCCCTTAGCCCTACACCTTCAAGCTAAAGAGAATTGGGACACCACTACCCCTTCACGGGCACGTAAAACGAGGGGTAGGGGTAAGGGGAAGGGCTAAGGGGTAGAATTAGGATTGGGCCTAAATTATCTCTTACTTCAGAGCATGGAGTAATCCTTCAGAACAGGAACTACAATGTCAAAAGTATATAAAACAAGGAGTGGCCTGGGTTGAATTAGTTCTCATAGAACCAGACTTGGTGGCTAGTTCCTATTTCTAATGCATAAACTATGTTTTCTTAAATTCAAATGTAGATGTCGCTCAATACATGTATAAACAGGGTTGTAAATAATACATACTTTCTTTTTTTCAATTTTTTTAAGTATTGATGAATGTTCTAATTATATTGTGAAATATCTAATACTCAGATCAAAGATGTGTAAAAAAGCTTAATATTGACCATATTATTTGACAATTGGTGTCACCATGTTGTTCTGCACTTCACTGGACAAATTGGAGTTGCTGGATTAAGAAAATGTTAACTAATCAACTTCCACTGAAATAGATGAAATTAAGTGGAGGGGATGTTTAAGTCAGAGAAGAACTGAGTAAACATTCTAGTAACCTAAACTGTGTATATTTGATGTGAATAAAGCAAATAGTCTTTATAGGTTAAAAATATCTTTATATACATCACCATGTATTACTAACCATAAACATATGCTTTGCTAGAGCAGTGCTCAGCATATATGAGTACACACCTCACAAATACAGTATTTCATTTAAATTCATATTTTATAGGATGCTTTACAATATGCATTAGCTTAGTCATGAGTATATATATATATATATATATATATATATATATATATATATATATATATATATATATATATATATATATATATGGTGCATTTGAACAAATACATGATAAATTTATTAAAATAATATTTTAGTCACAGAACATCTTTAGAAATTGAAAGATAATACAATCAAATTCATGCAAAATACTGCAAGAAAAATAGCAAACTACAACATTTCAACAAATTTGGATATTTTCGTTTTCTCTTGATTTTTGCCGGTTTTTTTTTCTTTTTTTTTCTCTATCATATAAATTGGGGTTAACCATTTTTGAACCATTATTGTAAGTTATTTTGTTAGATTACCTCCAGATTTGGCTTCACTACTTTGCTGAGCACTGTACTTATGTATGTTTAAATGTATGAAATCTAAAATAAACACTCATTAACTGTGATTTATGACAAGAGCATTGTGCATCTTTCTCTGTGTCATTGGCAACCATTGCAGGAAAGCAGAATTGAATTTAGCAGCTGATCAAAACACACTAAACAGAACTAACTAAACTCTGAAAACTTGACTGACAGTTTCAATTGACTAGAACTTCTATGTTAAGCTGATTTGACGCAATCTACTGTACATTGTAAAAGCGCTATAGAAATAAAGATGAATCATCAGTGTGATTGTATGGTCCGTTTGTCCAGTGTGATGTGTACGGTTTTATTGTACACATTAAAGGGTTAACCATTTCTTCTCATTTTTAGAAGTAGTCAAAAACATGCTGTAAAATGCTCATGCAGCTGAATGCTTTCAATTAACACCAAATTTCTGCATATTTGCCTACTCAACACAAAATTGTTTCAGGACGTGTTGTGAGAAATATATTCAGTCAAGCCAAAAATTAACCATAGCCCTGGCAAACTCTGACTTAAATGGGTGGTCCACTACGATATCGTATTTTAAACTTTAGTTCATGTGTACTGCTGATGTGTGAACATAAACATCTCTGAATGTAATATGTTAAAAGTACAATGCAATAGGAAACATTGCCTTTTACAGAGTTAGCTTAGCAAAGCATAGAGCGAATGAAGTTTGGAATCTACAAAAAATAAAAAATAAAAATAAATAAAAATCTTGGTTAGTGGGTTATAGCAGAAAAAGCTAAAATGGCATCCAAACACTGCTATTTCCATAGAGCTTCTTCTGTTTCTGTATTTGGGCTTTCAAAGAACATGACACAAAGAGAGAAATGCAGTTTAATTTTAATTACGTTACAGATAATTATAAAAAAATAAAAAAGATATAGCTTGAAAAAGGACAGCTTCCAGAATCTCTCTCAGTTTCGTGCTGGATTTAGCTAAAAACTCCTGAAAAGAGGAGCAGCTCCAACTATAAAAGACAAAGCTGTGGATTGTGAGCCACAACCTGTAAGTATTTTTCTTGTTAAAATTGATCTGTTACATGCACAGTTTCTAGCTTCAACGGAATGTTGTAGCAAGGACGTAAATAGTGATGTAAACAATAGGAAATGCTGTTTGGCACCGTTAACAATTTAGCTACAAATTCATATTTATCGCCAAACCCCAGTAAACACCCACAATCTTCATCCACAATCTGTTTTACATCTCAAATTATTAACTCGCAAAAGATATGAGAACGTTTCATATTACTTACATATGCTCATAACCCGAATATATATGAACGATACTTGTCAGGTTTCATTTTAGAGAGCAGGCGTGAGGTTCAGCTGTGTCCTCTGTGCCATTTTCTGTCAGACTTAAACTGATTTAGCTAACAGCTACTCTGGCTGACAGTATTTACACAGCAGAGACAAAATGCCTGCTTGTAGGGGTGTGATGCTTTTCTTGCATCCACGAATCACAGCACATTATGTTAGCTGACTAATCAGAACCTCTTGAGGGCGTAACAAAAAAATTATTGTCTTTTTCATGTTAGCTGAGTAGCTGCATATAATATAAAAAAAAATAACTTGATTTTTTTACAAAGTAAGCATAAACACTTATTACTTTGCATCTCATAAACACAATCAAGCCTTAAAAATACACTCTGGACCACCCCTTAAAAGATACTTTTATTCAAGTTTAATTTTAGTAAGTTTAGTTTAGTTTTATATATTTATTTTTTTGGACCAAAAAGGACATATGCTGCTCCCATATAGACTAGTAGATGTCTGGAAAAAAAATACCAGCTTTTATTTACATTTGAACAAAAAGTTGTGACTGTATATATAATTTTCATTTAGTGACTTTTGCATTTGAAATCAAGGCTATTTGTTTTTAAATGTTGCTGCCAATCAAAAATTGTGATTTCTACAGGGCGTCTGAGCCATAGTGTATAAGGGTGCAGTAATACAGGTTCAAATCAGAACTGCAATGTGCCCTTTTTTCCTCCCACAATGGTTTCCAGTGTATTAGTGAGGCCAAAATCTAAAACAAAAAGCTAAAAACATAAAAAAAAGCCCAAAGAACAAAACAAAAAATGAAAGAGCAGAGAATAAAAGAGATCAGATAATGAGTAGATGAAAGAGAAAGACAGAATGAGGATTATATGGGGGACAGGTGGACACCACTCACTCTACAGGAAGTTCCACACATGTGCTCGTCAATAGAAAAGAAAAAGAGTGTGCGCAAGAAAAAGAGAGAAAATCTGTTGTCTTCGCAAACATAGCCGTGGGGTGTCTATGTGGCAGTAGGGCCCCAGAAGGGAGGTTACAGATGCCAGGGGCCACTTCTGACTGATGTGGATGCGTTAGTGAGAACACAAAAGACCTTATTCTGCTCTCTTCATACTTCTCCAATCATCTCCATCAATGGCTCTATAATTAAATCACAATCAATTACTCCTTATGAGAGGCCTTCATTAAAGCTAGTGCTCTAACAAAGCTGTAACAATCGACATCACAGAATAACCACACAATAAACCTGGGGGGAAAAAGTATGAATTAGGATGTCTCTTAAGGTTTTATTATGCTTTTGAAATGTCCGTGGTGAAGGCAGGATGGCAGATTGTGTAATTTCCAGTAATTTTACACTTCAATAGCAGATTCCATGCCTGTTTTTGACAGTGAACACAATAATGTGGGCCACTTGTGTTCACACAGCCAGAAAGACCCTCAGGGCACTGAGCATGGAGGAAAAGAAAGAAAAACACACACACACACACACACACACACACACACACACACACAACAACAACAACAAAGAGACTGGAGAGTCTGGGACTTGACCTGGATTACGCACACTCACACACAGCGTGCCACCATTCATTAATTCCTGTAGTTTTTTTGATTGTTAGTACAGCATGGTGTCTTAATCAGTCACCATTCCAGTCATCTGAATATTAACACGCCAATCAGACCAAGGGGCTTTTGGCAGCGACAATACACAAACCACATGCCGCTTATTCAAAGTGCGTATCTGTGATGTACGTCCACGAAACAACACTTGTTTGCTTTTCAAAGTCAGCATGGAACGGAAATCCATCCGATCTACTTTTAAAAAGCATTTTATCAATCATATGACAATTATTTTTAATGATCTTGTTTATAGATTACGACATTGTGATTTGTAATCCTGTACTATCATTTATTTATGTAACGGGTGGTGCACACTGTGGTCATAAAGGGATTGTGATTTGTAATCCTGTACTATCATTTATTTATTTTTGATGAGATTTATACATCACCTTCAAAGTATATGATTTGTTGGGATAGTACAATATAAAGAAATATTTAAAAATCTAAGGTTTCAAAAAAATCTAAATATTGAGAAAATTACCTTTAAAGTCTATATGAACTGCTAAAAATGCACATTATCATAAATATTGTGTTTATGGACTTTATTGTAGGGAAATTACAAAATATTTACATGGAGCATGATCTTTATTTTAAATTCTAATGCTTTTCGTCATAAAAGAAAAAATCAATCATTTCAATCCATGCAATATACACTCACCGGCCACTCTAGTAGGCACATCATACCAGTACCGGGTTGGACCCCCCTTTTGCCTTCCGAACTGCCTTAATCCTTCGTGGCATAGATTCAACAAGGCACTGGAAACATTCTTCAGAGATTTCTGTCTATATTGACATACTAGCATCACACAGTTGCTGCAGATTTGTCAGCTGCACATCCATGATGTGATGATCTGATGTCCCGTTCCATCACATCCCAAAATTGCTCTATTGGATTCAGTTCTAGTGACTGTGTAGGCCACTTGAGTACAGTGAACTCATTGTCTTGTTCAAGAAACCAGTCTAAGATGATTCGAGCTTTATGACATGGCGTGTTATCCTGCTGGAAGTAGCCATCAGAAGATGTGTACACTGTGGTCATAAAGGGATGGACAAGGTCAGCAACAATACTCTGGTAGTCTGTGGCTTTGACACAATGCTCAATTGGTACTAATGGGCCCAAAGAGTGCCAAGAAAATATCGCCCACACCATTACACCACCACCACCAGCCTGAACCTTTGAAACAAGGCAGGATGGATCCATGCTTTTATGTTGCTGACGCCAAATTCTGACACTACCAACCGAATTTCACAGCAGATATCGAGACTCATCAAACCAGGTTGCGTTTTTCTAATCTTCTATTGTCCAATTTTGGTGAGCCTGTGCAAAGTAGCATCAGTTTCCTGTTCTTAGATGATAGGAGTGTCACCCTGTGTGGTCTTCTGCTTCTTTAGATCATTTGCCTCAAGCTTTGACGTGTTGTATGTTCAAAGATGCTCTTCTACATACTTTGGTTGTAACGGGTGGGTATTTAAGCTACTGTTGCCTTTCTTTTAGCTCAAACCAGTCTGGCCGCTCTCCTTTGACATCAACAAGGCATTTGCACCCACAGAACTGCAGTTCACTGGATATATTCTCTTGTTAATGAGCAGTTTGACTGGTGTACCTAATAAAGTGGCCGGTGAGTGTATATTTTTTGGGCATTGCCAAAAATATACCTGTATAACATAAGAAGTGGTTTTGTGGTCTTGAGTCACATATTTTAAATCTGAATAGCATTCTATGAGATTCAATTTTTGAGTTGCAATGTGGGATTCAGATCTGTCTCCATCCAATCAAGTCCACATTTTCCTCAGATGTACTTTCTCAATATGGATGTTTAAATCTGTTTACTACTTCTGACACATGACACTATGGGATATGTTTGCAGCAAAAAGACTACAGGATTACAGGAAATGTATGTTACAAATAAACTGTGGTGCTCAAATTGGAAATGAAGGTTTGAATGTGTGTAATGTGTAAGTTGAGATGTACTTAGTTTCTTATAGTCAGTTAATGTCTGTTAAAAGAGCAGTATCAACAGATATTAAGCAGACAGTCTACTAATACTCAGATGGACCATCAGAGTAAATTGTTATACATATTTCCCATTGAGAACCAAAGTTAAATAAAGCGTTAAATGTCACCCAATTTTAAATGTCCTTGTTGTTGTTTTTTTATCATATTTAGTCGACCGTATCCAATTTGTCTTTACTCAAGTTTTATTCGACTGAAGGTCTCAGTATTTAAGTCTAGATTTAGCAAAAGAAAAACTTGTTGTATTCTATTTTTAGTCAATTAAATCTTGTCATATTAGCAGTTACATTATTAAGATTTAACTTTGCAGGGTCCAAAACACGATTATTTCCCCCCCACACTATAAATTCACCTTTTTAATACCATTTATCAGTACATTGATGTGTTTGACAGCAGTGATGGTCAGATTATGTTCGACAATTCAGATTAATGATCGACAAAACACTGTTTAACTCTGCATGAGACACCTAAGTACATCATAACATTCTTATGTTGTATTCTGAAACTGCAAAGATTTTTGGTGTTGTATTTGAGTTTTGTCAACAGTTTCTCATGATGATGTAGTCACTAATATCCATGTCATCTCATCTTCATCTCAATCTTAGTCTTTCATCATCATATTCATTGACGAAATTAGCACCAGTTCAGGATTTGTGTTTTTTTTTTTTTTTTTAGATTTGTTTGTTTTTTCAACATTTCCCAGTGCTGGGTTGTGGCTGGAACAGCATACGCTGTGTAAAACATGCTGGATAAGTTGGCAGTTAATTTCGCTGTGGCAACCCCTGATAAATAAAGGGACCACACAGAAAAGAAAATGAATTAATCTTTCGTCAACTATGTCCACTGTGCCTGAACCCACAACTCTGATATCTACAGTAGGTCTATTTTTAAATGCATTCTTCCACTCAGCGTTCTTTCCGTAAGTCAGGCACGAAGGTATGGGCCTGCTTTATTGTCCCGTATCCTTCCAGAGGATGAAACAGAATTATTGATGTTAATTTCCTGTGTTGATCTGAGGCGGAACAAGTAAGTGCACCCTCATCTGGACAGATCAAAGGCCGGGCTTGTCAATCTCAAAGCCCACGGACATGACGCAGAGCGCCCTCAAAGCCCAATCTGACCCACAGCTCTCTAAACTCTCCACTACAACAGGAGGAAGTGTGAGAGTTCACTCTTCCCGAAGATTGATCGCTGGGGAACACCACTCTTGACGTGATTAGAAACACATGGACGGTCTAAATCCTGCCAACATTTCTCACTCTACCATTCCAATCTCCCTTTGCAAAATAACTGCTTAACCTTTTTTTTCTATTGCTAGAAAGATCTTGGGTGAGATTTGCTTTGAGCATCTGGGGGTGAGTAATGGTAGAGGAAGCCAATCAATACCTCTTTGCCTGATGATGGCCATTCAGAGTGTAATTGCGTTGGGGGCCTTTTCCTCCAATGGAACATAACTGGCCCTTTCATCTATTCACCTTTTAGTAGACTCCACCATTTTGGGCTTTGTCTAACCTCTAATGGCTCTCAGACCCGCTTTTTTTTGTCATCTGACAGGTGCTCTATAGATGACAGAGGTATTAAACTAAAGACATGCATGGGCGACCTTATAACTCCAACAAGAGTTTACAGACGAGCTGCAGTCCAACGGGTTGAATTACAGCAGTCATGGGAGTCAAGGATCGTTGGTCAAAAATCCCAAAGGCCGGTTTGTTTTCTGGAGGCGTGAACGTGGCCATGTGGCGACATCCCTGATACATCTGCACCAGCTGTCTTCACCACGACTGCCTGTCCTTTTGACGCCACACCTCCCACCGCAATAACACCAGCCATATCGCATGAATACATTATCAGCTTTCACCACGTCAACGATGCTTCATCGCACCTCGTCGACCAAGAATCCTGCTAATTATGTACAGAGACTCTATGGTGTCTCTCCTGAACGGCGGCGCATTAAAATGGATGTCAGAGGCTGGCAATGTTAGCGCACATTAACAAGGCACTGCTGTTCGGCTCTGGCCATCAGAGCACAGAGTTGGTCAGAGACAATCTGCTCATGGTATGGAAGAGAGGCAATGGGAGGACAGAAGGGAAGGGTGAAGGAAATAGTTGCCTGGGTCCGTATGGGGAACACAGGAAACAGAAGGAAGAAGGGATGGATGAACAATGGTGAACAGACTGGTGAGCAGAACGGCTCCCCCCTGCTTGGATCTCTGGCTTCTTCTCTTGGTCACCACAAATCCTCCGAACTTCAGAAGAACTTTGCAGTTGCCTTCGATAGAGACTGAGAACACTTTCTGTAGTGACTACTGTAGGAGCATCACTCTTTTCAACCTTTTGAAACACATATGCAACATCTTAAAGGGATTTAAAATGAAAAGAACACTGTTTACTCACCCTCAACTGTTTCTTTTATGTGTTTATTTTTTTCTGTTGAACATAAAATAAGATATTTTGAAAATAAAATGTCAGTATCAGAGAATGATTGACTTGCAAAGTAGGAAAAACAAATACTAAGGATGTCAATTGTTATCAGTTTCCAACATTTTTCAAAACATCCTATTTTATTATTATTATTATTATTATTTTTTTTTTTACAAAAAAATAAGTCAAAAAGGTTTGTGAAACGTGAAGGGTCAGTAAATGATCACTGAATTTTCAGTTTTGGGTGAACTAGCCGATTTAACTGGCCTTGAAGGCTTTTCCTAAAGACAAAAATGTCTATAAATTTTCTATGAAAATAAAATGGTCTTACATTTAAAACTAAGGCATTGCTTGAAAACTATTACAAAAAATAAATAAACAAACAAATAAATAAATAAATAAATATGTTCTAAAGACACAAAAGTCTGGAACAAGTACAAGTGTATTATTAGGGCTGAATGATTAATTAGTGCCATGTTTGTGCTGTAACCGGTTAATCTTATAAATGTTTTCATTTACCATCAGTTGATACTGCATATCTTGTGTCTGTGTATGTTGTAATTTACTCTCATTAGATTATATTAAAATATGCAACATAAAAATATATAAATATAAGAATGATGTTTGACTAAACATAAAACAGTTTAATAAGTGAAAATAGTACACTTTGGGATTTTAGTATTGGATAATGGGCTATATGCACACAGACTTAATTTTCGGCCAGGCAGCCCCAGAGCTTCCCATGAACTGTCTTTTCATTACAAAATTGTCATGATTTCTTTAAAAATCATCGATCTTCACTGCTTGATAGATATTCGATATGAAGAGGGTCTCAGATTGGACAAGAAGCACTGCATTAAATTCCATTCATCCCAGTATTTTCAATGGGATTGCTGCGCTAGCCTGTTGCTACTGATGGCGCTAGTGGTTCCAATGGTCTTTGAATGGTCTTGAACAACTAAATGAATGTTTAAGTCTATTTAACTGAATGTATTGTAATTACATTACAACATTGATGCTGTAAAAACGACCTTGTGAATTTGAAAATACTCACATTAATCTTCCAGGGCTTAGTGGCCACATACGTGCACAGCACATTTTAGCTCTTAAGTGGCTACTTAAAATACTTTGAATGTTTTATATTTTGCTACAGACATACAGTGTCATCCTGCAACTTGTTTGCAGCATACTAAATGTCCCAAACACTATTTTTATCTGTCCAAAATTGGGAAAAATGTTTTTTTTTACTCTCTGATAGTCAAAACTTGTTAAAAATTATATGTTATATATGCATTAAAAAACTGTCAGAAAAAAAGTGTTTTATGTAAATGTCCACATACATGGACGACATTTTTTTTTTCTAAAAGTACATCATATCAAATATTATGTTTGGTTCCAAAAAGCCCAAATGGCAAAGAAAAAAAAAAAAAAACATGTAAAAAATCACTTTAGGCCTTAAGAGGATAATCACATGAGCTGCGCCCAACATTGCATAATTCCATACTATATATGACGCTAAAAACAGTATGCGAGCTAAGTAGTACAGTATATCTGAATTCATAAAATTTGAAAAACAGTATGTGAGAAGTACCCGGATGACCTACTACTTCCAACGAGATTCTGAAATGAGCATCGGATGGATGCTATGATATTACATGATGCACCGTGAGAGAATTCATAAATGGGAGAAGCGATGCAACTGACACAGGTAGGTCAAGAGATCATAAAAAAATGGCTGATGTAGTATGTCCGAGTTCTATTCATCCAATTGATATTCATACTGTATAGAACATACTTTTGGTCGAGTAGTACATTTAAAATCAAATGCAGTACCTACTGAGTAGTATGCGATTTTGGACACAGCTAGTTTGTTGAACGCAAAATATAGAATCTTTTGAAGAATGTTGGCAACCTGTAACAGATAACATCCATAGTAGGAAAAAAAAAAGATAATATGGAAGTCATCAGTTATGAGACATACTTCAAAATCTCTTTTTTTATGTTCAATAGAAGGAAAAAAAAATCAGGTTTAGAACAAGAATGAGTAAATTATGACAGAATTGTAGTTTTTGAGTGAACTATCCCTTTGGTTAATCTAAGGCCGCATTTAGACTGCACTGTTCAAGTGACTCAATTCCGATTTTTTTCTCCCATGTGGCACAGATCGGATATGGCCCATGTACGTGTAAGCAGGAAAAAAATCACATGGATTCCGATTTACTCAAATCAGATTTAGGCCTTGTTCATATGTGGAAATTTATACGATATGAATGTTCTCGTGTCTGCAGTGTAAGCAGGTAGATCGGTTTTTTACCTATCATCGTAAGTCGCGTGTAATTCAAAATTATATTGAATGACGTAAACTCTAACACTTTCATTTCAGAACAGACTTCAGCAGAGTCCCAAACCTTAAATCTCATACACGAGGACTTAAACAGCTTTTATATTGTCATATAGCACAGGTATAAGCATGTTAACGAGAGCAAGAGAGCACAATGTCCGCCACTTAACCAATATAAACTAATGTAAAACTAGTGCATACATCACGCCATGGACATTACATTAAGATGCCTAAAGGTTTAAAAAAAAAGCCAATATATCAAAAGAAGATGGAAAAATGAGAACCTTTCTGTAATAAACTATAGTAAAACAGTTAGTCAAAAGCTGCGATCAGATTACATACAGATCATATAGAATAGAGAATAGAGAATAGAGAATAGAGAAAAGAGCACTCTTTAATTAGCAGCGCCCACTTTTTTTTCCTGGTCATTGCGTGTGCTGTGTAAGTGCAGACAATCACATATAAGTTACTTTTAAAATATGATGTTAGCAGGTCAGCAAAAAAATCGGATAGAATCACAAAATCGAAATTGACCATCAAGATCTGCAGGGTAAATGCAGCCTAAAAGAGGCTCAAACCTGAAAGACGCTATAGTCAGCGAAGGTGAAAAATGTTTTCGATTAGTGTTAATGCTTCATAATGTTCCAGAACTCCTGCATGGGCTCAGAATTTGAGCATATGGTAAAAGCCATAGCTCGAATCTAGACTGTAGGTGGAGGTAAAAACCCGTGAGGTCTAATCATACACGTGGTGCAACAGTAATCTGTCATGTTCATTAGCGCTTGCAGTGTACATCGTTAGTAGTATCCACAGAGCACCATAATGGCACAAATTACACCGTCATTCTCAGCTATAATCACCCCACTTTCCACAGCCATTAAACTCAGCAAAGAAAGCCTGAGAGTCCAAAGAGACTGGAAATATAGCCCAAAAAAAGCAACAATGCACACTAAAAATGGGTTTTCAACATTTGGGACTTATGAAATATCTATAGCATTTTCTGTATCATCTTAATAGTGATCTGCTTCATAAATCAGCAAAAAATGCATTAAAGAAGCACAAGAATACGAGGAGATTAAATTAAGCTAATAGATTCTAATCTTTTCACAATACTTCGCTGCTCTCAAACCTTTTTGATTTAAGGACTCAATTAGGCAGAACCATATGAGTTACCTGACCTCCAATGGTTCTTTCATTTAGTCTTTTTTGAATAGTAACTCCATCTCACAACTAAAATTGAGACAAACTAATCATCAGTGCTTGTGAAACCATTGACCCTTGCAGATGCGAAACCATCTGCGGCAATAAAGTTTCAGCCTGCCTGTCCTTTGAACATGATAAATTAGGATTTGTTTAATAAAAAGATTATATTGATTAAAAAATAAATAAATTGGTCTGCATGAAAATACGCAGGTTTTTTTTAGTGATTAACCACTTTAATAATTGAAAAAAGGAGTTTGATTTGGAGCTTGGATTCACATGCATGTTGACACGCGAGGTCATGTGGTGAATACAGTTAAATCTCTTTGTTTATACAGCAGAATAATGGAAAGACTTCAGACGTCTGCAGTGCTAGACAAAGTTTTCATTTAGTCTGACTAAAGAGGGTCAGACCGGCACCATGCAGACTCTCTGATCTAACCTCACATACTGTACTGTACTGTTCACATAACAGCAAAGGACAGGTGCTCTGCATGTTTCCGATTACATGAGCAGCATTATGGGAATATTCCAGCTCAAAGAGCTTTCAGCGCCCTGTTGAAGATGAGGAATATGATGAGCTGTTGAGATGATGGACTTCAGAGGATTTCTCACTCAGAAAGGTGCAAATTGGCCTGTGATTACAGTGAGTGGTGACATGAAAAAAATGTCAAAGAAAAAAAAAAAATAACGGGTGCACATTTTCATATAAACTTTTTTTACTTTTTACACATGACATCAAGAAATCAAAGCTAATCCCAAGTTAAACAACCAATATCACTACTTCCTGCCACAGAATACTTAACCACAGAAACACAGTAATTTAAACAATCAACAACTAAAAATTCCACAGTAAAAAAAAAAAAAAAAAAAAAAAAACTGATCAACTTCAACAATCCTTACAGTATATGGCAAATAACCAAATAGATGTTTTGTTTACTGTTATCGAAAGAGAGTCTTCACATTCTTATTAGCTTCATAACAATGTACAGTAAGTATACAAGTGCTCAGTAAAAAAAATAAATAAATAAACAAAATAAGCTGCACTATGCATAATTTTGGTTCAAATGAACAAAAACTGCTATTGAGGCCCTTATATCAGCCCTTTTGTTAAAATTAATACATTGCCCAATTTTTGTTGTTGCCATTCCATTCCAAACACTTAAAGTGGTTTAGGGACTGAAGTCAGTTTGTAACAAGTTATAAGTTATAATAAGACCAAGTTATGAAGTGTTTCAGATGCAATTTTGTCCTATTCTACCTGCAAACAAGATAGACAACAGTAAGGTGTCTACGTTGTCGCATTTTGCACTTTTTGCAGACAGGCCGGTCAAGTGCCTGTATCCTATTACATCATTATTTAACCAATTTACCTGATTGCAAGCCCTAAATGGCTCCTGCTCCAACTATTGCTTTTGGTCATGTTACAACTAATAACTACAGGCCAAGTGTGGGTACTGACGATCAGTTGTAGTTTGTTCTTACAACAGTTATAAATTATATAAACATGTAATCAAGACGTTATTGACTATAAGGGGTTGATTGTTGTCAAAAGTAAGGAACCTCTCTAAGCATGATGAACCTTCAGTGAAAAACAGAAAGAAACAGAGCTCATGCTAAAAACAAGAGTAAATATTAGCAAGGCTTTTGAAAGGTGTGGATAAATCCAAGAGCTAAAGAGATTAAATAATGAGTTTTTTTTCTTTTGCACAGGCAGCTCAATGGGTAGCTAGCAAACATTAGCGCACTTATTTCTTCGATTCAGATAGGATTTGAGTTCTACTTTTTTAAAGTAAATTGCACTTATATATGAAAAAAGGGATACACATCCTCCCTAAACTCCCTGTTGAGTCAATAGCCCTACTCTGTCCACTGAGCTGTGCTTGTGACAAGTCTGCACAAGCTTTTTTGACACCCGTCTGTTTCAACCCACATTTGGTGTGCTTTGGTTCCCATAGTAACCAGTGTTTTGGACTGGTTCCTCACAGAACCCCTCTTCAAGACAAATCCCAATTATGACACATTTTTAATCTAAAATACTGAATTGTGCCGAAAGTTGACACATCTGTATCAATTGGAAAAAAATTACTAACTTATTAATAATGTGTAATACTGTATGTGTACATAAACAGCACATCAAACTCTAAAGCTTGGCTTACACTAAATCCAAAGCAAAGCACACAGTAATTCACTCTAGTTTACTTGCAGAATGTTTTAATGCTCAAGTTGAATTTTATTCACCTGTGCGGACGACGTGATTAAAATGAACCAAGTGTGTTAACATTGACTTTGTTATTTATTTACTTAACACTTATTTCTTAGGCTGCATCCGAAATTGCATATTTCTATAATATACAGTATGCTAAAAACAGCATGCGAGCCGAGTAGTATGTCCAAATTCATAGAAATGGAAAAACAGTTTGTGCGAAGTACCCGGATGATGTACTACTTCCGGCGAGTTTCTGAAGTGCGAATTCGATGGACGCTATAACCTACACTGCAAAAAAAGCTTTTCTTACTGAGATTGTTTGTCTTGTTTCTAGTTTGAATACCTAAATACTCATAAATCAAGAAGCATTTTATAGACAATCAAAATTTATTGTTTTGAATAAAGAAACAATATGCTATAAATTAAGTATTTTTTTTTTCATAAAACAAGCAAAATAAGCAGCCAATAGGGTGAGCAAACTAATTTAAAAATAATATTTTAAATTGAAAAAATAAATTATTTATCTTACCCCATTGGATTATTTTGCTTGTTTTAAGAAAAACAAGACAATATATTTTATTTGTTTACAAAATGCTTTTGGATTTGAGAATTTGTAGGTATTTGGACTAGTAACAAGACAAAACCTCTAAGTAAGAAAAGCATTATTTGCAGTTTATCCCATGATGCACCACAAGAGAATTCATGAATGGGAGTAAAGTGATGCAACTGACATGTATAGGTCACGTGATGTTGACAAAATGGTATGTAGTATGTCTAAATTCCATTCACACTACTGACACTCAGGATCCCTAGGTCTAAAGTACCACCTTTACACTGATAACATTCATATATACATTCACTCCAAACCTGGTGATCTTTTAGCTGTTACAAACTTGGAACTCTGTATTTTGGAGATGAAAAAAATGGATGTTCTAAAATTTACACTAACAAAAAAAAAAAAACACTAACAAGATAGAGGTTATGGTTATTGGTTCTTCCAAACAACTACGTGAAACTAAACCTCTTAAAGTAAACCAAGATGGCTCTGTTGTGGAGGTTTGGGCCAATCTAAAGAACATGGGGGTTATATTTGGCAAAAATCGAATCCACGTGCTGACCACTGTAAAGACTTCTTTTTTTATCTCAAAAACATTTCAAGAATCTGCCCCATGCTCTCTAAACTTTTTTATTATCTGTATTATTTTTGTGTTAAACACAATGAGAATTAAGTTTTAAAGGTGCTATATAGAAATAAATTATTATTATTAATATTAATCCTAAATTGTGACTATTGAAGATACACACTTTGCGATATCAATGCTCAGATGATATATTTTTCGCCCAAATACTTACATTTGAGCCGAGCACTATACTGAAAAGCAGAATCAGAAGTATTTCCAGTTGTGCATAAAATAAAATAAATAATCCTACATTCTATAAGCACAGATGAAATTAGTCAGGAGGAGAATTGCTCGTCATCAACATGTAACATAAAAGAAACACAGTAAATATTCCATACAAGTTCATGCTACATACAAATTATTAAACCGTCTCCAAAAAGAAAAACACTTTTCCTGCAGCTCTTCTTTATTTTCATCCAATTCATTCCCTCAAATCTGCCATATTCTCATGCTGATTGTTACCTTTCAGAGAGACTGGTCTAAGCAAGCCTGCCACATCTTCACTCTATAATGTAATCAAAGGCAGGAACAGGCCTGCGATGAAAAAAAAAAAAGAGGATACGTTGGAACAAGAGCCTCAGAACAGAGGTGCTACAGACGAGGGAGAGAAGAAAAAAAAGACAAAGAAAAGAAAAGAACAGACCCATTCAGCGGTGGGACACACAGACCCAATCACATATTCATGCCATTTTCCATTCATCCAATCATCTTAATCAGGACATTGCATCTTGGGAATCAAAGGGGAGATGATTGAACTTCCATTAAAGAGGCCTTTTAGTGATTCATATGTAGATGGAGGAGAGAACAGCGGCGGCCGGTTAGCTACTGTATACCTCCACTCGAACCGCACACATGAGCCTCCTGGTGATACAGTTACCATGGTGAACTGAAGACCGAGACGAGCGTACCCTTTCACTGAAATAAACCTATCTGCAGATCACAGCGCTCCGAAAAGGTGAGGTGGGCGCCGGCGTGGGCTGATGACTGACATGAGCCTGCCTTTATCCCTATAATAGGGATTCGAAAGAGAGGGAGACTGGTCCTTGATCTAAATTTTAGGCGAACTGCATCTGATAGATGCATCTGAATGGCCGGCGATGTCTCTTACATTTAACGCTGTCCCAAAAGGCATTAGGAAACTTTAACGAGAGAGTTGACCTGAAATTGTAAATTCTGACATAATTTACTCAGCCTTTACATGTTTCAAACCTTTCTGAGTTTTTCTTTTTTTCCTTGGGAAGATGCAATCACTGACTTCTATAGTATTTGTTTTTCTTATTATGGATGTCAGTGGTTACAGGTTTTCAGCTTTCAAATATTTTCTTTTGTTTTCAACGGAAGAAAAAACTCATAAAGGTTTAAAACCACTTGAGGGTTTTATCTCTTTAAGAATCTGAGAGAAGTCTGTCCACATTTTGTTACAAACGCACCAAACTTTTGAGGATATTTTTAATAATCTGAGAGATTTCTGTCTGTCTAACTAAAGTCTATGCAAGGAAAACTCTAAAGCTTTAAAATGCTCATATAGATAATCCAAACAAATCTATATAATCAAATGGTTTAATCCAAGTTTGATGAGATTTGCTTTTTGATATGATGAATAGATTTAATGTTAGCTTTTGTACACATGAAAACATTGATTAGTGTACTTAAACATATGTTCAACCATACCCACTAGGTTTTTGCAGAAGCTTGAACTTGTCATGTCACATTGGTTGGGAAGTATCAAGTATGCATGCATGCTTGAGTTTAGATAAACAGAATTGATGCTCAATGATCATGAATAAAAGCTTCAAATATACATCTTCATCATGTAAAACAATGATTAATCTTTAGATTAATCTTTAAAACCCCTCTTTGGTGAGATGTTATGCTTGAAATAATGCCATTTGATTTTTTTCCCCTTAAAAGTTCTGTTCATACACTTGCACATTCACATAGACTTTGCAAGTAATGCAAAATATTACAAATTTTAACAAAATAACAGGTTCCAAAGAAGTGAATGTACTGCTCTGAAAACCTTCCAGCTCTTAATGCATTGTATTGTCTTTTTGTATTTCTGACTGCCTGAACCTTTTGAAATAGTTGAATGAAGTCCCCTGATTATCCTCAGTGAAAATACGGAGTTCATAGTCACTGTTAGAAAGGAGTGAATTATAATTCAGGATTCTTGAGGACTACACAAAACCTTCACAATCTCTTATTTGGCATGAATATAAAAGTGTGGAACTTTGTCTATGTTTTGCTTGCTAGATTTTATTTTCATAAATATCTACTGTACGGTAAGGGGAAAAAAGCACTTGAAGTTTTCAGTACCTTTAGATTTGCTAAATATATTAGGTATGGATCAGGGTAAAAATGTTAACATTAGTTTCATTCTAAAATGTAGGTACTGTAAGAATATTAAAATTAGATTTAATAAGCTGGCATTGAAAATCAGGGTTATTCCAACAAATGTCTATACATTTTTTAAGTCTTCTCTAAAAATAACACTTAAAAAAAATGTTATTTCATTTCATTTTCTGTTTTTGATATTCAAGACACGAACAATGAGTTAGAAATGCTCCAAATTACAATATTTGGGGGAAAAAGATGCCATCAGTACTTTACAAAAATAAAATAGATTTGTATTTTACTCAAGAGCCATGAATTATAAATCCAGAGAAACTTCCCATAGCTGTGTGCCCATGTGTGCGTCTAAACTGTGTATAGACAGTAAGTGTGTAAGAAAACAGTTTTAGTAGTTAGTAAATAATGTCACACTTTATTTTGCTGGTCCATTTGTTGAATTTAAGTTACATTGCAACTAACTCTCATTAGATTTTAAGTAGACTGTTAGGTTGGGGTTAGTGTAAGTTGTCATGTACTTGCAAAGTTTCTTTTATTCAGTTAAATGTCTGTTGAAGGATCAGTATCAACAGATATTAAGCAGCAGAGAGTCTACTAACACTCAAATGAACCATCAAAAGGAAGTGTTACCATAATAATATTAAATTTTTACAATACATTTTCTTAACATCATCCACATTTTGTACATTACAAAATTAGTTTGTATACAAATAAACAGAACTAAGGCAGCGCGGTGGCTCAGTGGTTAGCACTGTCGCCTCACATCAAGAAGGGCATTGTTTTGAATTCTGACTGGATCAGTTGGCATTTTTTTGAAGAGTTTGCATGTTCTCCCAGAGTTTGTGTGGGTTTTCTCCAGGTACTCCGGTTTCTCCCACAGTCCAAATACATGTGAATTAGGTGAATTGAATAAATTAAATTGTTCGTAGTGTATGACTGTGTGTGTGTGTGTGTTTGTGTGCGTGCGTGCGTGCGTGCATGCGTGCGTGTGCGTGTGTGTGTGTGTGAAGGGCATCCACTGGTTCATTTTGTAGTGACGACCTCTAAAATAGAGAAAATTATTGAATGAATGAATAAACAGAACTACATTTTTGACTAGCTTGACTAAAATGTCCAAATTGTTTTTGTTGCTAGCCTATTAGCAGTCACATCAGACCTCTTGCCTTGCATGGTGCAATGATGTCACTTCCTACCCAAAGGCTGTCCATGTTTTTGCTGATGAGCGTCAGCGTGATGAGCATCAGACTTAGCTGTTGACTTGATCAAACATACAAACACACAGTAGGGAAGACATTAGGAAATGTGTTAATTGAGAGAGAGAGAGACGAGGGACAAGATGGGGTGTTGCTCCGTCAGCAGGTCTGTGAGGGAGGGATGAGGTAAGTTGCACCATCTGTGACTCTAACACTTGTTTCAGAAGCTTTTAGAGGCCATTAGCACACTCACTAAAGGTCACACACCAGTGCACATGCGCGCGCACACACACACAAGCACTTGCATACAAGACTAGCATAGTCATATAAATAAACAGGGCGTACAAACATGAACATACACAAAATAAATCAGCTGGGCTAAATCTGAATTTGACAAGAGAAAAGTTAAGGATGCCGCCAGCATGTACCTGTCAGCTTCACTGAGCCTCATTCTGGAGGAACGGTGCCTTTGAAAGACAACAGGAAAACATGACTATGACTCAGCGCTCTGACTGTGACTAAAATGTGACAAAAAATATATTAATATTTTGGCCATTTTAAACTGTAGGAAGGGGATCCTATTATTAACCTAATTTATTTTCAATTATCATTATTATTATGTACCTGGTGAGGGACTGTTAGTATTTAAATCTGAGGGTTATTTACAAAACAGACGCTCATTGGCCACTTTATTAGGTACACCTCACTAGTACCAGGTTGGACCCCCTTTTTCCTTCAAAACTGCCTTAATCCTTTGTGACATAGATTCAACAAGGTACTGGAAATATTCCTCAGAGATTTTGGTCCATATTGAATTGATTTGTTGACTTGATTAGACACCTCCGTGATGCAAATCTCCCATTCCATCACATCCTAAAGGTGCTCTATTGCATTGAGATCTATTGACTGTGGAGGTCATTTGAGTACATTGAACTCATTGCTCATTGTCTTGAGATGATTTTTTTATGACATGGTGTGTTATCCTGCTGGAAGTAGCCATCAAAAGATGGTTACACTGTGGCCATATAGGGATGGACATGATCAGCAACAATACTCAAGTAGGCTGTGGCATTGACACGATGCTCAACTAATGGGCCCAAAGTGTGCCAAGAATATATCCCCCCCACCATAACACCACCACCAACAGCCTGAACCATCGATATCCATGCTTTCATGTTGTTGATGCCAAATTCTGACCCTACCATTCGAATTTTGCAGCAGAAATTGAGACTCATCAGACCAGGCAACATTTTTCCAATCTTCTATTGTCCAATTTTGGTGATCCTGTGTAAATTTTAACCTCAGTTTTCTGTTCTTTGCTGACAGAAGTGTCACCCGGTGGTTCTTCTGCTGCTGTAGCCCATCTGTCTCAAAGAAGCCATTCTCCTCTGACCTCTGGCATCAACAAGGCATTCACGCCCACAGAACTGCCGCTCACTGGATATTTTCTCTTTTGGACCATTCTCTGTAAACCCTAGAGATGGTTGTGCGTGAAAATTCCAGTAGATCAGCAGTTTCTGAAATCCTTAGACCAGCCCGTCTGGCACCAACAACCATGCCACGTTCAAAGTCACTTAAAATCACCTTTCTTCCCCATTCTGATGGCTAATTAGAAATATGCCATGTCAGCAGCATTGACAACATTCATGGCAATACTTGGACCAATAATTTAATATACTATTTACAATTACATAACTCCTCTTCTTCTTCTTTGGCTTTAGTCCCGTATGGTTGCGGGGTCGGCTCTTTGGAACAAGTCCTCCATTTAGACTTGTCCATATGATAACGACTTTTTCACACATTCCAGCCAGCCTGTCAACTGGGCCTGTCACCCTTATACACTCATAAACTACGGACAATTTAGCCTACCCAATTAACCTGTAGCATGTCTTTGGACTGTGGGGGAAACCGGAGCACCTGGAAAAAACCCATGCAAACGCAGGGAGAACATACAAACTCCTCACAGAAATGCCAACTGAGCGGAGGTTCGACCCAGCGACCTTCTTGCTGTGAGGCGACAGCACTACCTGTGCCACTGCTTTGCCTTTTACAATTACTTAACTGTTTATTAATAATTGTACAAAAAACAAAACAATATTTAAAATTTTATCAATTCCTCCAGAAGACACATTTTTAAACATTTCCCCAAAAATATGTCCTGAATAAAAAGACCTTCTTTAAGGTTATCATTTAAAGATCTAAATTATATTAAAATATGTTTATCAAAAATAATCTTACAAATTAAGTTAAGTTACAAATATGTTTCTTTTGCTGGTGTGGATCATACAACACTTGTCATTACATTATCTCTAGTTAGTTTTCTTTTTAAAAGTGAGCGAGCCTTAACTTTCACTCTTTTAATGAGTCACTAGTCTTTAAATGTTTCAATATTTCTCTGCTTTGTTTCAAGTCTTGCTGAATAGGTTACACAAAACACACATACAAAAAAATATAATAAATAAATTAAAAAACCTCATAAAGAAAAGATCAGCTTTCATGGCAGCTGTGCTGGAATTAGCTGGAAGGCAAAATGGCCTAGAGATGTTAGGAAAAAAGAAAAGGAGAGAGGCAGAAGAGTGAGAAAGAAGAGAGGACAGCTGGTGACAGAATGGAGGGAGCGAGTCTGCTGCAGTCTCTGTTAATGGCAGAAGCAGGGGAACTGAACACTTGTTCTCACTCTCTCTCCTCTACATAAACATCTACTGGGAGTGCCCAACCAACATTACACATACACACACTTTCTCTTACTTTCCCTCTCATTTCACCACTCCACTCCTTCAGCATCCATCACTTTTCATGGTTTTCACACAACAGAATTAACATACCCTGCTGGAGTAAAAAAAAAAATAAAATAAAAAATTGGTTTATGCCGTAAGACCAGCTAAATCATCTTAGACTGGTTGAATCTGCTTTTCAAATACATTAAACAGTTTTTAAAACATTGGTAATGTATTGCCTTACAAGGTAAAGCTGTAAACCACATTCCTCGCTCCCTTTTAATAGGAGAGTGTCTGAATTGTTTCACGTTAAGGTTAATTAAATAAATTTTAAGTAGCAGGGTTGATTAAATAAAAGTAAAGTTTTGAAGTATTTAACACTGTAGTTTCACAAAGAGATGGTCGAAGTGTCTGAAGCGAAATGCCTCAGATCTGACATCAGGATAGATGATTACAGATTTCAAGAAAAAAATGATAATAAAATTAATTAATAAATTAATAAAATAAAATTAAATTAAATATAATTAAATTAAATTAAATATCTGTGGGTCTGTAAAATACTTTTAAATGCAGATGCAATGAGAAATGCCTTAGGTCAAGTTGAATACAGATTTACAAAAATAAAAGTAAAATAAAATAAAGTAATAAAAAATTAAAATAAAAACAAATAAATCTCTGTAAGTCTGTAAAATACTTATAAATGCAGATGCAATGAGAAATGTCTAAGGTAAAGTTGAATTTAGACTTTTGAAATAAAATTCAATAAAATTAAATATATTTAATTAAATTAAAATAAATAAAGAAATAAAATAAACTAAATTAAATTAAATCTGTAAATTAAGTCTGTGAAATACTTATACTGTATGTATATGCAAAGCATGTGAAAATTATTGCCACTTTCTGGAAACTGCAGGTTTCCAGGGATTGTGTGTGCTAGCCAGTGTAATGTGTGTTGTTAAGGGTGTGTGTGTGTGTGTGTGTTTGTATATATGTGTGTATCACAGCAGCAAAATGAGGGGCTTTTGGCAGTCCACACAGGCCTCCATCTGTCTGCAAGATGTAAAACATCCTAATGGGTCCCATCCTCCACCTAAGGCTATACCTTATACCCTGCCATAAAGCTACTCCATCTCTCTGTCACATAAACACTCACAAGCAATGCGGCTCTCCTGTGGAGCTAAATCATCAGTTTTTCCTCACAAACACACTGCACAAACATTCACAAACAAACGTGTTAACACATACACACAAACAGATCTAAACAGTAACCATTTTTTAAAAACCATGCGAATAACAACTCACAAAATATTCTAATGGGATTTGATGTTAGCATGTTGCTAAGCATAACAGTCCAAAACTCTAGTGAGCATAAATATACACAGCAGATACACAAACTAAGTAATATGATAAATGTTTTTTTTTTCAGAATATAAATAATTCACATAAAAGTATAAACATAAAAACACTATAGTAAATTAAATACAATAGTGTTTTTGTACCACACAAGTATATTGTACTGTATATATTACAGCATTTACAACACTTTGTTATATGCTACAGCATACTGTAGTTTTAACTATAGTGGACTGATAAAATTTAATAAGTACTATAGATACTTACTAAGCATGTAAATAAATGGAGTCTGATGTTAGCATGTTGGTAAGCTAAAACAGTGTAAAAGCAAAGAGAATTCCCAATCTGGCTATGCTATCAATTTTTTTCAGAATTTTATCAAGTCATTCACAAAGTTTCTGATGCCGTCTATAGGAAGCACACACAGAGCTAGCGCTAGCTTTAACAGCTATGCAACTGCTATCACACAATACCTACAGTGTTAAACTCTATTTTAAGAGTCAAAGATTTAAAACATAAGACATAAACCTGTTAATTAGCAATAGCAAGTTTCCTTATGATAAGATGACAAACCATAACACATCTGACAGGAAAATATATGCAATTCTACACTAAAATAATGGTAAACATACAGATACTCAAAGTAAACATACAAGTTCCTACATAATGCTACATTCCATTTGCTATATCCAGGTTAAATAAATATTACTAGTTATTTGTATCAGTTCTGATTGGTATGGGTGATATACTTTAGAAGTTTGTTACATCTTAATCATAATGCATTATATTAGTAGATGTGTGTTTCCATAAGGATGTTTGTATTTGTGTGTAACACAGTATTGGGCAACTTCTATAATGTACAGTGGTGGAAAGTGTACTGAAAGATCATACTTAGGAAAAAGTACTATTACTTGCCCAAAAATGTAGTGCAAGTATAAGTATGTTGTAAATATTACTCAAAGTATGAGTAAAAAGTAAACCTTTCAAAAGTACTCAAGTGAGTAGTGAGTATTACGCTGTTAAAAGCATGCATTTATATGTAATTTGTAGATGTGTGCAAACTTAACATTTTGTAGTGCGTTTAATTATTGCCCAGCAGGCAAACAACATCATAAAACGTTAATTAAGTTAAGGTTAGATTTAGGTTGTGATGTCAGGTGATCTAGCCAGAGTAAGGACAATATTATTTTGATGTCCAATAACTACGTCAAATGATGTTGATTTTTGGTTGATTTTAGGTTGTTTTGGAAAGTGACCAAAATCCAACGTCGAGCCAACATCTTAAACCAACATCATATTGACATTTTTTGTCCGGTATGGCAACCAAAAGCCAACGTCAAATAGACGTCATAGTGATAACGCCAAATTGATATTAGGTTGATTTTAGGTTGGATGTCAGACATTGATGTCGGCCTAATGTTAGGTTCTGATATCAACCCGATTTCATTTCCAAACAAAATGCAATGTCTCCATAAGGTTGGGGTACAACGTCAATCTGTGCCTGTTGGCTGTTTGACCCTTTAATTACCCCACAGAGAAAAAAAGTTTGGATTGCATTTCTTAACTCCTAATGTCGCTAGTTAACACACTCAATGCATTTTTTCTACATATCCTCTAATTTCTAAAATATCAGCCTCTACCAAATGGTTGATATGTCGGTTTATGGCAAAAATACTGGACTTAATACATATACTATAAAAATCTGAAAATATGGGGCTCTATTTTGACGGTCCATGCACAAAACGGAAAGCGCAGGGCGCAAACGCATTCAGGCAAGGCAAGGCAAGGCAAGGCAAGGCCTGTCAGAATCCATATGTGCTAATATGAGGACGGGAAAATCCGCTTTTCGCCATGGTGCATGGTCTAAAAGGGTTGAGTTTATTTTCTTAATAAGTTATAGGTGTGTTTTGAGAATAAACCAATCAGAGTCTCATCTCCTATTCCCTTTAAGAGCCAGCTGCATCGCGCCATAAGCGCATTTGCTATCTACATGACGTAAAGTAAGTTCACTTTCGCTTTTGCTCTCGTGGAGAGGGAAACCTTTACGCACACACATAGATTAACCAATAAATAATTAATTTAGTTTGTTAAGCGCAAATATTTGTTTCAAAACTATTTCTAAATTCAGTTCTAATTTCCAGCAAACAAATAAATAAACAATAATAACAAAGTGTGGTCAAAATACTGAGTTATTTCCAAATACACCTGATTTGCCCTATATGGTCTAAAACCTGACAGGTGAACAAATCTAAGCTTGTTTTTAATAAAACAAATATAAATATGGATATAATAAATAATACTGCTAATAATAATAACAATATACAAAAGCAAATTAAATAAACTGAAAAAGCCTCCCGAGGTGAAATATTCAAGGCAGTGGTTTTTAAATTCATGAAGACTAGAAAATAATATGTTTTGTAATATTTTAGTTCTTTATATATATAAAGTGTCACGAAACACCAAAACACATTTTTTGAGCTGTTGACAGTCGTATATGTGTCCCACACTGCTAAAAACACTATTAGGACACCTATATTTCACTAAAACGTGTAAATTGGTTGTTTTTGCGTTATTTCAAGCAAATTCGTACTTCCGGTTTAAAACGAATTTTTGAAGCTGCATCACGGTCATGACATAACAGTGTGTATTCCAGCGTGCAGACTGGACGTCTGTGCCAGAGTGTGTCTTATTACGTCATACAGTGTGTTGCATTAATGCATGAGTAAGGCTTGGTTTAAACCAATCAGCGCGCTCTATTGTGCAACTTCATTAATATTCATTACTGTCATAGTGTTTAGACAACAGAGACGCCACGTTGTGTTGGCAAAACAAGCATGAATTGTTGCTTTTATAGTTTGCTGCAGTTAAGTTTTGTTTTCATCTTCTCTCTGTGAGAGCTCATACTTACGTGTGGATTAACAATGTCTACACTACAATAACTTACAATAACTTAATAAGTTGTCTTGACTACAATAACCTACATGTCTAAGGAGGATCATTGTTTACCTGAGAGCTGTTCTCATCTGCAAACGCTGAGATCCGGATTCGCTTGTAGTCTTCTCTTAATAAAGACGCGGCTCTAGTTGCTGGTGATTGTCCTGTCTCTACAGATTTGGTAAGTGAGCGACCAGTGCTCTTCGTTTATTCAGTTTGTTAGTATCGAACAAACTATTGCACAGAGTGTAAACATGTTAGCACTACTACCAAACTTTAACCTCGTGTAGGATTTTTACCGCATTTTGTGACCGGAATAACCCACGCGGCTTTCTGACGCTACCTGCCGTGTGCATCTAAGTTTCCGGGAAATGCTGAGTTTTTTTTTCTCTCTCATTCACCGTGCAGTATCAAACATTGCATGAAAAATACACGCTTACAGCAGTTCCTCGAATCAAATATCTCGTTTGTCGCGAGGGACATGAATGAATTCTCTGAATGAAAGACAGTTAAAGTCCACCATTTAATAATTTGGCAAATAATTCGACTACAGATGCCCATGTAAACACAGTCGGGTGCCCAAATCCCACACCGTGCCTCTTTTCTTCCTCCGACACTCCTCCCTAAACAGAGCAGGACACGCCCACTTTTCTGGCTTTTTCCAAAGTAGAGGTGTGAAAACACCCTGCTGAAACAAGGGGGTTTCATGGCCCTTTAATATATTAATTATTTTTCATTTGTATTTGCGTATTGCTCTACATCTTGTAAGCAGTGTGTAAGCGAGGCGCACAACTAACGCGTTCTGCACCGAAATTTATAACAGGTTTGTTCTGGTCTAAAGAACAGACTATTACAGTTTCTCAAAATAGCAACGCGCCAGCAACTTGCCAAAACACGCCTGTTTTTTTAGACCAGAACGCCTATGGGCGCACATATGAGCGCAAATGCATTTGCTATTTAAAAAGCGTGGCGCAACACCTCAAAATGACCCTTGCGCCAAGCTAAAAAGTAGCAAATAACAATTGCGTCACACCTTGCGCCACATTGCGCCGGGTGTATGATAGGGCCAACGAAAAGACAGAAAATATTCAAAATAAAACATTTTTGAATACTAAATCAACCTTTTTTTTTAAAGTATGAAATAAAACATTTCAGATTCGCATTTAACATGCCTTCTTGTTTTTTTGTGTAGTAGTACAACAACAAGATTATGTTTTATTTTTTAACCATTATTTAAAACAGTCTTTCTTTAAATGACTTTTACAGTCATTATTTAAAACTGTAAAAACATGGTCAACCATTTGGTAGAGGGGCAGTCAAGAGGTTAAGGGCATTTCGGTCATTATACAGTAAACATCTGTTATCTTCTCATCAGTGACATGCATCTACATAGTCTAAAAAATAAAAATGTTTACATCTACTTGGACACTCTTAATGCTTCCAAAAAGTTTGCTGCAATTATAAATCACCCATGTCTTGAAGTAGTTCATTATTATGCAAATTGATTAGACAGGAAGCACAGGACTGAAGAAAAAAAAAAAGTAACTGCAGGTTAAAGAGAAGTAGTGGAGCAAAAGTACCAATACTGCACTAAAAATGTATTCCAGGGAAAGTAAACACATTTTTAAACTACTCAGTAAATTACAATTTCTGAGAAAAACTACTCAATTAAAGTAGTCTGAGTATTTATAATTTGTTGCTTTACACCACTGATACTGTATAAGTATGTTCCTCAGGATTTAGAAAATATATTTGTAATAAAATATAATTTGTATAATTATCTTCATTGCCATTTATAACAGTGGTTATCAATAAGAGCTGCACAATTGTTTAGCAATGATTTACACTTCTTTACTGCACATATAAGGTAATTTTTGCTTATAAAAATGTAGCAGATTTTAATTTAAATTGTAATTTTTTCATGATTTTGTCAAATAATAAGTAACAATCAAAAATAGTAAGGCATTACAAAACTGGTTTGTAGAAAATAAAAAGAAAATAGCAATGCTATTATATGATTCAGTAACCTGTTCAGAAAGGATTTTGAAAAGGAAATGCCAGATTTAAACATCAGTCCTTTGAATCCTAAAGACAGCGACAGCGTAACGTGAAAGGTTGATTTTCCTCTTTTGTCATACGTTTATCATTGAGCTGCAGGGCCGTATCCTGGCCTAATATCCCAGATTCACAACACCGCTCTGACCCACAGACACAGCTACCACCAGATCAACGCAGCCACTATCAGCACAATGGACACTGGCCAGTGACTCCCACTGGGCACTAAGTAGTGGCCAATAACAGTAAATGTGAGCCAGGCAGAGGACAAAATACCCAGCATTATGGCCAGCTAAAGATTTAACAGGCACATATAACACTGGGATGAAAAACAGAAAAGGAAACAAAGCCAGAGAATAAACATTTTAACTCAACGGTTACAATATCTGCATCGTTTCTGACCTCAAATAAGAGACTTCTGTTCAGCATCAAAGAACCCAAATGGTGTCCATAAAATGGTACTTAACTACAAAATTGCTGACATTCAATTGGACAAACCTCCATTTGATGGTAAAAAAAGACCGCAATACAACCTCTGCTGAATTTAAAGATCAGTTTACACAAAAACAACAACCCATACATTTGACTATATTCTGAGCTTTTAAATTTAACAACAGACATGTCTGTAAGAACATAATAATGTGACAGTAATATTTGCTTGGTGAAAAATTCCTTTAAGAGCTCTAAATGTAGTTTTTTTTTTTTTTTTTTTGTGAGACTACACTTCAAATATTCAATTACTTGAAGCACTCTCTGATTTACAGTTGGTGAGGGTAGAGGTCATGGTCCTCAAGGGGCATCTCAGCTAGTCTGCACTTCACCTGCTCTTAACCTTTGAGGACAAACATCACAAGTACACATAATGCTAATTGGGAAGGTCAGTCAATAATTTTCTATTGATCTACACAGTGCTTGTAGATGGTTCAGTTCTTGGTTTTAGACTAAAATATGAAGACAAATGCAAGAGCAATACTATAAGGAATGTTACAGAAACGTTTACACAGTTTAAAGGGATAGTTCACACAAAACTGAGATTTCTGTCATGATTTATACACACAGAAAACACAAAATAAGTTATTTTGAAAAATGCTAAAAACCTGTAACCTTTAGCCCCTTTCACACAGCAATATCGGTAAATATCCAGATAAATTACAGGAACGACATTTAAAGAAGCACTGTTCACACAGGAAAGGACATTCCAGAATTTTTTTCTGGAAAAGACCATTTACACATCCATTCCAAAATACCGGTAAATTCTGTCATTATTAACCAGAAATGACCTCTAAACAACTGCTCTTGTATTTGTAAATATAGAAGGGGTCAGGCTTCTGTTGATGGTTTGACTTTAATTTAAAGCTTTAGCATTCATGGAGCTGATTTTGTCCAAGAGACATCCAAAGGCAAAAGCACGGACCGCAACTAAATGTTTACATATTTGACTACATTATACATTTTGTGGATGGATAAGTACTGAGAACAACTTCGATGAAAACATATGGAGGAACACTTTTGTATATCGAGATGTAAATAATATGTGTGTGTGGTGGTGCTCACCGCAGCGCGTGTCAAGCAACTGAAGCAGAGCTTAAAGGTAAACAAACAGCGGTTTATCATAAGCATTTTATCAATAATTTTTTACACAGTAGGCATTTAGAAGGTAGATAGAAATGTTATCTGACTAACATCAAGCAGCTAAACGTGTCTGGAAAATATTCAAAGACTTTTATTTTCCTAAACAGCGCGGATGTGAATGGGTCAGAATGTTCTGATTTGCTGGAGTAAACCTGAATGCGCTCTTTGCGGCAATTTTCGTTCTGCGTTCACACAGAGCAGCATTCCGGCAAATTAATGATAATGTTACAACTTCTCTTTCTGGAAAATTGCCGGAACAAATTTTCCGGAAAGGTCTGTATGTCTGAAAGGGGTAATTGATTTTCATATTATTTGTTTTTCGTACTATTGAAGTAAATGACTGGTTTTCAGCTTACTTTAAAATACCTTCTTTAGTGTTCAATAGAAGAAAGAAACACGTAAAGGCTTGGAACCACTTGAAGGAGAGTAAACAATGTGCAAATTAACATTTTTGGAAGAACTATCCATTTAAGTCTCAATTGTCACTATGAACTACTGGCATATTACCTGCATATTAATAATATGACAAGATAATGACTGTTTATTAGAACTTAACAAAGACTGGGGGGCGGTTCATCTTCTAGCAGGACAATGACCCAAAGCACACCGGCAAAATATTAATGGAGTGCTTTAACAACAACTTGGTGAATGTCCTTAAGTGGCTCAGCTAGAGCCCATACCTAAATCATATTGAACATCTCTGAAGAGATCTGAAAATGGCTGTACACCATCACTTCTCATCCAACCTGATAGAGCTTGATAAATACTGCAAAGAGGAATAGACAAACATTCTCAAAGACAGGTGTGCCAAGCTTGTGGAATCCGATTTAAAAAGACTTGAGGCTGTAATTGCTGCCAAAGGTGCATCAACAAAGTTTTGAGCAAAAGCTATGAATACTTATGTACATATGTTTCTTCAGGTTTTTTTTATTTGTAATAAATTTGCAACAATTAAAAAATAAATAAAAAATAAAAAATCACATTGTCATTATGGGGTATTGTGTGTAAGATTCTGAGGAAATAAATTAATTTAATCCATATTGGAATAAGGCTGTGACAAAAATTGTGGAAAAAGTAAAGCTCTATAAATACTTTCCAGATGCACTATATGCTGGATAAGTAGGCGACTCATTCTGCTGTGGCAACCCTTCATGAATAACGGGACTAAGATGAGGGAAAATGAATGAATGAATGAATGAATGAAGTAAGTACAGAAAATAGGCCTCAGTTTATAACACTCACTGAACAATCCAGATGACCACATTTGGGTGGTTGTGTATTGTATATACAAAACCTTAAAAATGAAGGTCATGTTGAGCAGAAACTCATCTTTTAACCCAGACAGCACTACTAAAAACATATCCATGAGTGCTCACACTCCCTGAACCTTCAAAAAAGTTGGCTAACAGAGAATTAAACTTTTCTTTTAACTAATTTTCAGGTTATTTAATACATGTTATTTGGCCCGGGCAGGGTGACAGGGCAATCTTGCGCCAAAATAATCCAGGTTTCGTCAGCGAAGGCTGTGTCAGATTCCACAGCACACATCATCAAAACACACGCCTCTCGAATCCACATTTCTAATCCCTGCCGCCTGCCAAATATAAATAAATAAAACTCTGGTGGTTCTCAATAACCTTTTCATCCCTCACCCCATCAGCCACCGACAAGCCAACACATAAACGCTTATCTCCTCAGAACAACGCTGCACATTATAATGATTGCATGGGCGCGAGAGGAGAGCTGGCCGCAGCGGGCACACTGGCAGACACTAGGTAAAGCAAAAACAGAGGGATCAGTCGGATTAAAGGATGCGAGAGCCATATCGAAGCCCACACTTTAGGACAAGTCGAGACGATTCACCTTGAGAACGACACCAGCTAAATCAAACTCTCCAGCTGTTTGCCTCTCTCCGCTGATTCTGTTTCTCTCTCTCTGCTGGAATATTCGGCGTGTTGCTATAACAGCATGGTGTGCTTTTCAGTTTTCCCGGCAGTCATCCAAATTAAAACAATTATAGAGCTAATTGCCCGTTAGGTGGAGCCTGCCGGGGCGTCCATGCTCTGATTTGTAGAATCACTCATGCGGGTCGTCCTCTACTGTGATGGAGCTGCCTGGTCTTGCTGGTGCTGGAATCTTAGCCGGCCAGCCGATGGACAGGCAGATGGGCAGGGGTTGGCACAGGTGCACACCGTGATGCAAATTAGGCCTGGCGCTGGCGCGGTGTGAAGACAGGGGAGATTGAGCACCGTGACGCAGCGATGGCGTGCCATATGGAGCTGGAGCTGACTGCTCTGTTTACCAGCGGTCGAAGTCAGTTACACACACGCAAGTGGGCCGAAACACTTTCAACCATGGGCACGAGCCAGCAGAGCGTCCCAACGGCAGCTCGGGCCAACATTCCACCACACAACATGTGACCGCTTGATGACCTGTCGCCACAGCTTAGTATGTGTCAAATCAACAGTCATCCATCCTGACCTTTTGCATGTGTGGGAGAATCTGTTAATTAAACCAGCCTCAAGCTTAGTTGTCTATATTCAAATCATTTTCTCAAACTTGTGCTGTTCTAAATCTGATTGACTTCATTCAGATTAATTTTATTGTTTATTTGTATTCACTACTGTTAAAGAGAGACTAAAAAATAAACCAAAAGATCCTGAATTAGACATTTGACATTCTGAAAGTTCCAAAATTCAAGCTTTTTTAAAAGCTACAGTACGAGTGAAGCTGATAGTGAAGCTGATAGTGAAGTTTATTCAGATTTAGGAAACTTATATTCTCCCTGCATCCGAACATAAGCTTTTACATACTTTTGCAATAGGTTAAAAAAAAGTCTAGTTTGTCAAAAATAGTATTGATAAAACAGTTCGCAAAAAGGTTACATCTGAAATGTTCTTTCAATAGACACTTTAGCATCCAATGAGGCCACTTGAGTATGTTTGTGAATAAATCAAGATAAAGCACAACAATGGATACAATAGGCAGTAACAATACTGCATGTTTTAAATGTGCTGTATGTAAGTTTTTGACTCTTCTAAAGCAAAAAAAAATAAAAAATCATAATATGTTGGCGCCAGTGGTGTAGTGGTTAGTGCATCGACACACGCACTACGGTGCTCACGGCGACCCGAGTTCGATTCCTGTCTTTTACTGATCCTTCACCTCTCTCTGCTCCCCATGCTTTCCTGTCAATACTCTCTACAGTCCTATACAATAAAGGTGAAAACCCCAAAAAAAAAAAAAAAAACATGAAATATTTGCAGATCTATAATACACATGCCAAGGGAACATGCTTGTTTGTTGTTTTGGTAATTTTAACCTGCCCAATGCCAGTTTAGCCAGTCACATTTCAGCACCTTGTGTTGCCTTGTTGGAAAACCGCGTATTTCATTCATTCATTCAGAAAGGCTCTCAAAGCATGCGCATTCAACTTCCGGTGGACAGTAGAAGACTTCGAAATGAGACAGATTCACATGAGGTTATTATTTGGCAAATGATATGAATATACAAATGTAAATATTAGGTGAGCAGGTTACATTGTAACCCTGGGTCCTAACAACATGTCTTTTGATGAATTACACAGTGATAAGCAATTTGCCTGTTTGTATCAGACGAAACACGACAGAAATATAAATACAGCCATTCAGAAGCACAGAATAGTACACTCATTCACAAAATGGTGAGGTTTATAATCTAATTAATACATATTAACCCTCTTTACCATTATTAAATGTAGATGCTGAATCCCTCATGGAGTATGTGTTTAGTTCTAAAGTTCAATTTCAAACTGTTTATTTTATTGTCAAGATCTGCGGTGAAGTTTCAGCTGCTGCTTTCAGTGTATGGCAATAAATAGCATTTAAATTCACATTGTTAGCATTTAAACACTGAATAAAGCACATGAGGTTTACCTAAGGTGATCAATGTCATATTTTTCTGTTGTTCACCTCTTAGAAATAGAAGCTGCTTCTAATATATCAATTCGAGGTGTTGCTTAGAACGAAAACTCCCTTTAATATGGAAAATATTTCTTCTATCGGGTGCCGCTGCTTTTATTTAGAGCATGGTTTAAATCACTTACTCCTGTCCTCAATCTGGCAACCTGCGCTTGCATTTGTTTGGATCCAGGAGTGCAATACCTAGTAGTGTCGAACTTACATACTGCACCTTTAAGTCTAAATTGCATTCACTCTACATATATAGTCATACTATATCAAATTTAACTTTATAGCATTATTGAAACACCAAATGTAGAACCTACTACACAACAATTAGTTAAAATTACCAAAAATGTAATAGCAGACCGACCACATATATGATAAATATTTTAGTTTGATCTCATGTGACCTATTTTATAGTCCTGCTATAAAACAGTTCAGTTTGATAAACAGTACAGTAATGCTGTAGTGCAGACTGATTAAAGATGACAGACACAGCAAAAAGATGAATAACTGATCAAAGCCTAATTATTCAGTGACATAATCAACAACAACCTGATTAATCATTAAAAACATATCAAAATAATATTTTGTTGCTGCCTTACTATACAATATTCGAATTTGGATTATAAATGTTTTATTTTTCCACAAAGAATCCTCAAGATTTGATTAATAGTGCACAAGTCAATTGTACTATTATATCTATGCTTTCTTATAGTGCTTGTGTGTCTTTTTGAAGCCTAAAAGCATTTATTGTAATTTCCCTGAAAAATGACTGACCAGAATATATTTCCAAATACCTTCGCTGATGTTCTGCAGAAGAAAGCAAGCTTTGAAAAAACATGAGGGTTATTAAAATACAGAATTTTCATTTGTGTGTGAGCTATCCCTTTAAGAGAGACACAAAACAACAAAGACAGAAGAGGAAAGGGACAACAAAAGCAAGTATAAACACAAAGAAATGGGGTCTTGCCTCAGCAATCCGAATCCTTTCTTCTTGGTCTTCTTATCCAACTCATCACCGACCTCCTCTGATTTCTTTTTCTCCTTCTCCTTTCCTTTGCTTTTCATCTTCTCTTTCTTCTTGCTTTTGGCCTTTTTCTTTTTGTCTTTCTTGTTCTCCTCATTGTCTCCCGCACCTTGTCTGGAGGAGCCGCTGGCTGGAGTGTCTCGTCCAGAGCTCTGCTCTGACCCCTCATCTGTTTTTAAAACAAGCAAACATACATATGAATATACAGAGTTGGGGAAAATAAATTCCGCAATAAAAATTGGTGATAAAGTGCATATTTTAATGGCTGATGCATACTATTGATTAGGGCTGCACGATATACTGAAGGTAACTTCCATGCACATTTTGTCAGTAAAGTCAGTTATGTAGTCAGTATATTTCTAGCTCTGCTTTCAAATGAATCAGTAATCATCTTGTCATGAACTGTTTCTCAATTCCAAGAACGCAGACAACAGACTTGTGTTCTTGTGAAGACTGTTCTTGCCAAGTTACCTCAGAAGAATGAACTTGGGAGACCGCAGGAACAGAGAACATGTCCTGTGAGAAATAAGGTGCAGCGTTCTTCCGGATGGTCACATGACCTTTACGTATATGTAACTAAAAACTATTTAAACATTACAGTATTCATACAACAATTTTTTGTTTTTCGCCTTTTCACAATATATTCTACGAATAAAGACCTTACAAATAAATGCAGCACAACACAAACAAAACAGATTTTAATATAAACTTCAAAAAGTAAACACTCTTAATGTGTTAATGCCTTTATTATAATGATAATTATGATTTTCATGGTGCCATTTAGGGAAACTCCTGAGATAAACAAGTTATATCTCTGAACTTTACTAATAAATCTATATAAAATGCTGCACTTCCCACCGCTTATATTCAGTTGCAATGACTTCAGGAACTTCTCGAGCGAGTTCGGTACTCAAGTCTGCATCGGTGTGTCCTCGATATCAAGAACACAACTGGGAACTACTACACATCCTCAGTTCTCGCGGTCTTGAGTTTTGAAACTAAACTTTGGCAGTTGATGATGACGTAAAGAACGCAAAAACATGAGGATGCAAGAACACTGAAGAAGGTATATTGAAAAACAGCCATTTTGACAGCTGTCTGCATAATTTGCTGCTATATATGAAAGCATGTAAAAAACAAAATTTTTAACATACTTTGACAACAAACTCACTTCACACCTTCAATTGAGTGTTTGAAATAAATAATTCTGTAGTTCTGTTTTTATTAGTCATCAATAAAATCAGTTAAAGAGCCCATATTATGGGTTTTTGAAATGACCTTCCATGCAATGTGTAACAGCTCTAAGTGAAGTGAAGTATCCAGTTAAGGCTTAAATCTGAAAGTGCACCGTTTAAAACTATTGCTTCATCTATAAAAGAGTCGACTCATAGTGGTTCGAACAAATCGAGATAACGAGTCTTTAGCCATGTCAGCGTGAAATCAATGCAGAACTCAAACCCTGCCCACTTGTTGTGCGCGCATACACGGGAAAATTGAAACCCCCGGCCCCGCCCACAAACACTGTATAAAGGAAAAGAGGAAGACAAACAGTGTTGAATCATGTTGCGAAGACACTAGGCTCTAAAGTATAAGGGAAAGTTATTTTCTCTACGCATTATAGCATTATAGCCCCCACCTTGTGCTGTGTTCCTGTCATTTTTCTGACGTGTGATTTAGCAATCTACTTGCTTACAAAGGGGGATTAATCGGCCATTTGTAAAGGAAGGATCAGAAAAGACTATTGATGTATAGGACTTTGTCAGTGCTTGACAGGAACTTTACAGTACACAGTTTATGGATCAGTTTCTTCCTCACTTCACAAGTGTACTGTAAGTAAGTGCGATAAAATGGCTGCGTCCTTGTTTTCTCTAGTTTGCAAATGATGTATTTAATTGTGTTTTGTTACTTGTAACTGCTTGTACTGTATCTGGTTAACTCTTTATATTTTTATATTGTGTCTAAAACCAAGTTGAAACGGACTTAAATGCGTTTGTGAGCTCGCCATCCTCTGCCCTCTGCGTTGCTATGACCACTGTCAGCTGTTCCTACACACATGCGGCGGTCAAGCTTCAAAATAGTTCAGCTTTTGCCACTGTGTGGATTTATACTGAATGTGTGTCATGGTAAAGAATAGAGTAATATGCTGGTATTAAACTGCACTCTGACTTCTGTAAAATTGTTGATAAGCCGTGGTGGGCTGTTCTCTCTGTTTCACGGTGAACGTACTTGACCAATTAATGCATTTTTAATGCATCATAGGCGCTTTTTAAATCTTGTCCCTTCTTTGTAGTGTATTTGCAGTTTCTACACAAGAGCATCCTCTGGCCTTTTGAATGTATTAACCACTGATCACAGAGCCATGTTTACCTGACAAGATGTGCATGAGCATCGTAGATTTTGCTTATTAGTGATTTTTTAATAAAATTTGATTAAATGTACAACCTTACTATCAATGCAGGAAATATTAAATCTTCTTTACTTTTATCTATTTAGAGACTGTTTGCATTATGACTCAAGTGATACTTCAAGTTCTTTAGCCAATGCATTTTGCCTAATTACTTTTCACACCTACCCTTTCTAGCCACCTGCTTTTAATAGGAGCATAACCAAATAAATAGGGAAAAATACATATTTCCATTAGCATTTATATTCTATAAGCTGCACTAATTTATATACCCGCTTAGAAATGCCAGAACATAAAGCCAACTGGCTAGCAGATTTCAATTTTCACACAGTATGTACATTAAAACTGCCATGTCTAGTGTGGCCTATATCTTGGTTGAAGTCATGGAAATATAAATGATCTCTGCACAGATATTTTTTTCCCCAGCTAATCTGCCTTAGAGCATCAAAAAGTTGCTCACATTATCATTATAAGAGGGAAAAAAAGGGCATGTGATGATAACTGGACAGAAAGAGAAGGAGGAAGAAAAAGATAAGGACTGGATGGAAAAAAAAGTGAAAAAAAGAGGCTTGGGTAACTGAGGAACCTGCTGACACAACCATCTGTTACTGGCTATCCACAGTGGAGCACGGTGTGTGTGTGTGTGTGTGGCGATCAATCGTTGCTGCATTATGTGTCTGTGCTCTGAGGTTTGTCAGATGGCGGTGGCGGTGCTGGGAGCAGATGTACGTTTACCAGGCCGCCTTGGAGAGTGTGTTAAAGAGAGATGAGAAGACGTGCAAAAAAGCATCAGTCTTTCATAAGCCTCTCAGCGACCGTCTTACTAACCCTCCACTTGTTGCTCAGGGGAAGGTCCCGACAGCCCTGAACACCGTGATTTATTGATGGTTAGTTGAATCTTATAGGACAAAATATGACAAGGGAACAGACAAAGAAATTAGAGAGTGAAGACATAAGAGATTGAATGAAAGTTTACAATTGTTGGTCAACCAATAAGTATTTTTTTTTCCCAGTGAAGAGATTAATATTTTACTTGGCATAACTGTTTTGGGGTGAAACTACTTTAATAAACCAGCTGATGCTTAGTAAACAGTTTTACACTGTAGTGCTTTTTTTTATGACTCTTACAAGCCAGATTTGTTTGTGAATCTAAATATACAATACACTTGTCCAATTTGTAAACAACTTTCTCTAAGAAACTTTGTGAACATGTACAAAAATTAAAGATAAACATTACAAGTAGTGATTTATAAACAGTGGGCCCACATTATGTGTAATATCACTCACTTTTAGTTATATTAGAATAAAAACATAAACAAAAATTCATACTAAAATCATATATTTAGTAGCCCTTTATTTTGATGGTCCATTTGAGTATTAGTATTTTGTCTTCTTAATATCTGCTGATACTGCTCCTTCAATAGACATTTAACTGACTATGAGAAACTTTGCAAGTACATGTAAACTTATACTAACCCTAACCCTTAACCCAACCTAACAGTCTACTTATAATCTAATGAGAATTAGTTGGCATGTAGATGCAATGAAACTTAAACTCAACAATCAGACTATCAAAATTGTTATGACCATATGTTTAAGCTTGTCTACTTAGCTTAGACAAGTCCTTTGTATAGTGTCTTGGATAAATGGAGGGTGGGGGTGCACTGGGCTCAATAACATTGTGAACTGTTGAATTGCTTTCCTATTCAAATCAAGTGAATAATGTAGTGTATTATAGCCCCTCACATCCACTACGCTCAATTAACTCTTGACAATTGATTATTCCCAGAACATCAAAATCAACTGTGGGTGCTAAATCTTTTTTCATATCTGGCACCCAAACTCTGGAACAGCCTTGCTAGCACAGTTTGGGAAGCAGACACACTCTGTCAGTTTAGAACTATATTAAAGACACATCTTTTTTGCATTAGCATACACATAAAACACAAATGCTTTTGAAATCCTCTAAAGGATTGGTAATCTGCATTATTTAGGGCAAACGGACCCGGGGACACTTCTCTACAGACATTATAATTTGAACAGGCAACTGCACTTATGCTTATCTCTTTTCTTATTCCAGAGGTTTCCATAATCCTGGACCATGCTGTATTCTGAGCAGCTGCTGTGGTGGTCATGGAAGAGTGGAGAGCATAAGGCTGATTCCTGTAAGACCCCAGTGACAGACGAGTCTTCGCATTGATCCTGAAGGGCCAGCCTGTACACCAGCAGGTGACCTCTCCTACCTGCAGCTTCTCCACGATGGACGTCCAATGTTCTTCAGCCTCCGGTGCCTGACAGCAGCTCTGCACAAGAAGTTTGGCTATAGGAGAAATGGTCATGCCCAACCAAGCCTGGTTTCTCTCGAGTTTTTTTTTTTTTTCCTTCACCTTCGCAAATTGGTGAAGTTTGTTCCTCGCCACTGTCACCACTGGCTTGCATGGTTCGGGATTTGTGGAGCTGTGCATGATGGATTTGCTCTTCAGTGTTTGAACTCTTAGCAGTGAATATTAAACCACATTGAAACTATGTAAACTGAACTTCACCTCTGAAAACTGAACTACACTGTTTTGATCTGTGAAGCTGCTTTGACACAATCTGCATTGTAAAAGCGCTATAGAAATAAAGTTGAATTGAATTTAAAAAATTCATAGCACTTTTCACAATAATTATCGTTCCAAAGCAGCTTTACAAAATTAGCAAATTATTAATGGTGTTAAGTATACGGTGGAGCGATCAAGCAGAGTCACATTTAACCTGCCATAATACAATATATTGTGTACTTTATAACAAAAAAGTGCTATTTGTGCATATACTACATTTTCAAGTAGGTGATATGAACAACACAATAATTAAAGAACATTATGTGTATTGTATTGCTTAAGAGCTTGTGCTGTCCTTGATGTCCTTGTAGGGTTGGCATAATCTTTTAACATGTCGCTAAGTGTTCTCTTCCAAAAAAAGACTGGAAAATACCACAAGGTCTTTTGCAAGAACTGTTTTTAATGTATCACTGAAATGACCTCATTATTAGCAATGCACTGAATTGCCTTGTTGAATTGTTGAATGGAACCGTTTAGTCATAAGACAAAACTGCAACCAAATTCTGGAACTGGAACTAAAATCTTCATGAGTCACTTCCTCAATTGTCATTTTGCACTTGAATGAGGCACTAAACCCAGAATACCTCAGGTTAGGGTTTACTTTTAACTAATAACTATGGCACTGGCCTGAAAAGTGTAAAAAAAAACAGACCTTGCTTTGATTTGGTGGTCATATATTCATTTATTACATTCAATATGGCTCTAAACCAGTTTCACCTTGGAGGACAGAGATAGTGTAAATAAAACAATAAGAATACCATGCAAAACTCTCTCTGAACCTCGCCTACACAAACTTCAACTATCGGGTTCGAGGACAAGTCTGTGCTTTAGAGGCTTAGTCCAAGGCCAACAGCAGCATCCGTTTCCCCACGGCCTGGTTTCTACACAAACAAACGCCGATCCGCTGTTTAAACTAGCATTGAAGCAGGCGGCTCGGTAATGACTGTATAGCCGCCCTATTATTCAGAGACACAGAGGAACCTCAAAGGCCTGTTCCAGCTCCCACTTCTCTAATATGCATCAGAAAACTCTTTTGTTCGGACCAGCGCAAAGACTTATTGTAAATATCAATCCGCGAAACACAATGCCGAACGCTGGGAGGAAAAAAAAATGGTGAGAAAGGATAAAGGAAAAACGGAGAGATATTTCCCATCATGCTCAAGTCTCAATATGAAAATGCTTTAAAAGAGCAGGGCTTGAGGACTTAGAGAGCAGTACCTATGCTCTGAAAGCCTTACATAATAAAGCTATAATGACACAGCTTTGAGCTCAGTGAAATAATGAAAACTATTTCAAAGGGAAATAAATCCCATGCTTAAACGCCTCACTGTTTATCATCCTCACTGATGTACAGGCTTTGATATTTATATGGTTTGTTCTGCATAAGAGAATACCTCCTAGTAGACTGCATCCTTATGAATATTTCCTTAGGGCAGGGGTTGAAAATCAAGCCTTGCAACTGGAATTTACAGGTATACATGATCTATATTCAGTAAAGCAATGAGGCAAATCTTAAGCGTTTCAGCCAAAAATTGGCAGCCAAAGCATAGACTCTAAAAAAGTGTAATGAGGTATCTAGTTGCAAGATGTTAGCAGAAGATCTTTGTAAAGTAAACCCACAGTATTTTGAACTTATCAGACCAGCACATATTGCAGATGCTCAACTTGAAATACTTCTTCAAATCATTCCTGAACACTGAGTGAAGTGTGTAAGTGTGAAGCACATTATCTTGCTGATAAGAGGCCACTTCAAAAAGGGGACCTTGCTTTCAAGGTCTCCAAAATTGTTTAGGTAGGTGGACAGAACAACACACTCCATTCCCCAGCTCGTCATCATCCTTGTGCCATCGACTGAGGACATAAAGACTCATTTGGCCTCCTTTCAATGCTTTAAATGCTTTCAATGCAGTGTCCATTGAAGGTGCTTTCAAGAGTGTAAGATGGGATCATCGTTGGTTCTCTGATTGGTATACACAGAAGGGCGCAGACCTACTTTGTGTTGTGACACATTATTCATAACTATTGGTGAAATTTTGTATGATTTAAGAATGTCCCATAGTGAACTGTTAATTGGCTTGGGTCGAATGGGATAGCTTTTGTTGCCCTTGCACATTGAAAAGCCTTGAGCTTTCATCACTCTGTTGATTCTTTGTGGTTTGCTCCCCTTGAACCACTTGTTTGTAAATTCTCACCACTGCTGACCGGGAGCAACCCACAAGCCTGGCCCGTTTCAGAAATGCTCAGATCCAGCCGGCTTATCATACAGTTTAGGCCTTGTCAAAGTTGCTCAGATCTCAATTCCTGGCCATTTATCTTGCACACAAAACAGTAAACTACTCAGATATTAACCCTATGGTATCTGAGGGTGTTTTGGGGCCTTTAGAAATTCCCTGACATTTAAATCAGCAATAAAAGGAGGTGTCCATGTTCACTTCACATTTGACTGGTCATAAAGTTTTGGCTCTTCTACTGTATGAATTTCTTTAGTAAATATGACTACTGTTATCTTAGTTATTTTTAACCTAACATTCCTTTCAAACTAAGTTTGTTCACTCTGCAGCCATAATGAAATGTTTTAAGCTAATATTTATATGCAAAAACTATTGTAAGGACTTTTTTTCTTTAAATCAACAAGAAAATCTGACATATTACTGTGCCTTTCATTTTTTTTTTTTTTTTTGTATTTAAAAAAATTAACAAATCTCAGACTAGGCCAGTCAATGTGTATGTGAAGTACTAAGTGCACATGCTCCTAACTTATAATAACTGCTGCCAATACCTGATTTGCTATTTTATTTAACTTGAACTTAATAAGTAAACTTTGTGGCCTATCTATAGTCTCAGGTTTATTCTTTAATGTTTAAATATACTACACACATCAATCCTTCAAAAAGTATTATTTATATATATATATATATATATATATATATATATATATATATATATATATATATATATATATATATATATATATATATATATATATTATATTTATTATATATATGTTTATTTGTACATGTCAATATCTACATCTATTACGATATTACAATATATCTAAATAGCTGATTATTCAAACTTCAGAATATTTGGCAAAAGTATTTTTAGACTGCTCAAAACCTGGCCTTCCTCACTCATGTGGTCTGTAACTGGCCATTTTTAGCCAGCACTTGCTACTCTGTATGCAATATACATGGGAGTGTACCGTGGGCAGCCGATGGATGTGCTGTCTGAAGTGGAGAGTTTCACCATTGTGCCCTTGAGCAGGACACTTAACCCCAGGTTGCTCCAGGGGGATTTGTCTGTGTAATAAGCCAATGGTTCATGCCATTCGATGGCAGCACTGTGTGAATGTCACACAAGCAAACTCCGCCATAAATAAAGAATCTTAACTGAGCTGTTAAAGGGACAGTTAACCCAAAAATTAGCAGTTCTGTTATTATTTACTTAAATAAACAGATGCACCAATGCTGTTTTAGTTCCTTTAAGATTTTTACTATTGGATAAAATATTACTAAAAAAAAGGTCATTTTCATATGAGGCACATGGATAAACAATTAGGCATGTAATTTAAAGTTTTCAGAAAATTGATGGGAATATTTATTAGACACTAACAGTTTAACTCTTACACAATACTTGATTGTGAAACACGCTTAACTGCACTAAATGTATGCTTTTAATGTTCTCAAAATCTAAAATATAATAATTTAAAACTAAATAAAATGCAACTAATGTTGAATTTAGGGTTGTCCCGATACTGGAATTTGGTACCAATTGATACTTAAATTTTAAAAACGTCCATTTCCAGCTAACATTTGAGTGTTGTTGAGCACACTCTTAAACAGCGCTGATTTGCCATTGTGTTTACATGCTCAACAGAAATGACTGTGGTTGGCTGTGAAGGTCATCAGTTCACCAAACTCACTGCTGTTTACTGAGTGTAAACACAGATACAGGGACACTGGAACATTTTAAAGTCATGTCAATTACCTGGGGCCTCATGTATCAACGTTGCGTAGGCACAAAAAATTTGCGTATGCCAGGTTTCACGCTCACTTTGGATTTACCAACGATGAAATGAATGTGAGAAAGTGCGTTGGTCCATGCCAACTTCATGTCTGGCGTACATGCATTTCTTGTGTGTTTGTTTTATTTCTATTGGGGACTCCTAGAGGCTATTATGTTAAATTGCACAATACAAAGTATCATTGAGCCATGCAATGGCAGCTGTATGCGACGTCATCATCTGCATGTCTAGAAGGTTTATAAGGTTTCCATACCATACAGTTGACCAGCCAAACATTATAGCACAATTTGCACCGATCGCTGGTTTTTCCCAATGTAATCGGAGCGATTGACTGCACGCTCATTGCTATAAAGGTGCCATCTAAAGACGGATATGCATACGTGAATCAGAAACATTTCCATTCAATAAATGTGCAAATAATATGTGATGCTCAAATGCGCTTAACATAATATACACACTTATTAATGATTCCTACTTGTGTTCCTCGTGATGAAGAGCAGGCAAATTCTGATATGTAATGGGGAAAAAGAAAAATAAATTCATCAGATGCTGGATTCGAACCTGGTTCAGGAATGATGTGTCAAAACATGGAGCCATGTGCTTTATGAGCTACGCCACATGCACTGCTGAATTCTGCTCAACTATCACTATCCAACGAGACCCCACTGCATTACCGCGTCAGCTAAACTATTTTTTTTTCTTTTTTTATTAATTCCGGAGGACAAACTAGCAAATAACACCACTTTTCTCCAGTCTACCTGGCGCACCTTCAATTCACATTCTGTTCAAAGTTGAAGCTTTTTGCTTGCTTTTGCCATTGCTTCTTCGTTTGATTTTGCCAGAGTTATTATCATATTCATATGGGGGAGGAGGCAGGCAGGGGTTTTGTGCTCGTGCATGTTGCACTCAGTTTCACGTTCATTCGGATGTACAAAGAGAATACACAAATATGGGATTCGGCGTATGCAGCGTTTTATACATCAAAGATTTTTACTGCGTACTCACAAATCTGTAAGTGTGCGTACGAATGTTTTAGTATGATTTCAATGCAAGTTTTCATACATGAGGGCCCTGGTTTGTCTTTGAGCTGGCATAAAAGTGATCTGCTGATGAATTGCAGCTTTAAAAAGCTCTAGTGTCCCTGTATCTGTGGTAACTTGTAGCAAACAGCGGTGAGTTCGGTGAACTGATGACCTTCACGACCAATCACAAGCATATCTGTTGAGCATGTGAACCCAATGGCAAATCAGTGCTATTTAAGAATGTGCTCAACAGCGCTCAAATGTTAGTGGGAAATGGACGTTTTTAAAATTTTTACTATTGATTGAGTTTTAGTACCATGATCATTTCCTATACTTAAGTGCAGTTAATAATACCAATAAAGCTTTAAGTTAAAGTGTAATGTAACCATGTTTAATACAATTGAAAAAAAATGCAACTTATTTTGACAAGTTGATTAAAGGGTCGATCACACCGAACATGCTTTTCCTTGATGAGAATGCAAGGTGCACCGCATTTTTTTGTTAAAACTAAAAAAAATATATAAGTGCACTGTGCTTTTTTTGTCGCTAAGCAACCACTGATTATTATCGGTCAACTCTATTGCCAGACAGACTTGCTCCCTGGCTTGTTCCTTTTTAATAATATTGTGATATTCACCATTTGTAAAGTCATACAGCTCCGGATAAGTTAATAAAGGAACCACATGGACAACACAAATACTGCTCTCATCACAACAGAAACATTCAATTATTTGATTGGACAATGAAAACACAATGTGCTTTTTCTGCTCTGACTTTTTTTAATTGCAGGCGCATAGAGCGCAACGTCAAAAACATAAGGCGCAGCAGGCGGTTAAAACGCATAGCATGCAGAGTGCATAAGCTGCACGCAAAATGTTCATGTACACAATTTTAAAAAGGCAAAAACACATCACAAAACAGTTTTGGGTGTGATCGATCCCTAAGGCGAAAGTTAAATTGTTTAAAATTCACATTAGAACTCTAGTCGAGTGTTTGATTAGAATCCTTCTGTAAGATGATTTCAAAGTCGTGTGGTTATTAGTCACACTAAATCAACGAAGGCAGTTAAATATTTATTTATTTAACAACTTATTTATTCAGCATATTTGGAGTTTTCACACCAAAGAGTGCCTTTAACCTTAGGATGGAGCTCTCAGCAACTTGCTAAATTGTGACTTTGATTTAATTTCTAGTATTTTTAATATTATTGTTAATCAAAAAGGCATTTAAGAAAAGCTTGATAAACATGCATGGAGTAACACTTTCATTGAGTCTATTTATTTACTTTTGTAAATTTATTCAGGTTTGGAAATTAATTTCAGTAATATTATTGACAAATATTAAAAGGTTCATATTATTTATTTACAATACAGTTTGTAAAGTAATATTTTTTGTTGTCTTTTAGTAGATATATTATATAAGAGATCTGCTTTGTTTACCAATCAGTTGCATCTAATTGGATTTGCATTGTAAACACTAAATAAAAGTTAAATGTAATTTTTTTTTTTACTCGATCCATCAGGTTTTAGTTACGATAACCCCAAAATCGTTCCACATAAATCCACATATTTTCTCAAAATTCTGCGCAGAAATAGCTTAAACTGTAGCAGATTTTGTCTAGCCTTGTCCATTGGTTAATGTTAGTTAATCTATTAACTAACAAGAACAAACTACAAGTAATACATTTATTAAGGTATTTATTCATATTTGTTAATGTTAGTTAATGTTGTTAAAGTTAAATAGTTAAGATAACTCACAGAGCATTAAATATTGTTTACAAGCGCAAATTTGGATTTTAATAATGCATTAGTTAATGTTGGACTATGATTAATAAATGCTTTTTAAGATTATTCATACTTTACATTATTAATGTTCGTAAATGCATTAAACCTTAACTAACGAACCATTAGTGTTACCCATGCATGTACTGTATACAATCACATATACAGACACACATAGTGGTTAGTCACAACATGATATTCAAACTGTTCTTTGAACACATGCAGATTATCATCACACAACAGGGACAGTAATGAGAAGCGAGAGGAACACTTTGTGCCTAATTACTGTCCTCAGTAATTAGCAATAAGCTGCTGCTGTTTTCTTGACCAGCAGATCTCTCTGTCTGTGTGTGTGTGTGTGTGTGTGTGTGTGTGTGTGTGTGTGCTGTGCACCAGTAAGTGTATGTGTGGCATCTCCACATCATGGTAAACAGCAGATGTAATCACATGTCGACAAGCAAATGAAAAAATAACCTGATAATTTGCGCTAATGAGTTTGTTTTGAAGCTGCGAACTCAGAACTAGGTCATTCCGAGTTGCACTGTCGAACCACATCTAAGTTAGAAATTTCAGAGCAAGTCTTACAACAGAAAAAATCTAGTTTTATCTTGATTTCCATGAACAGGAAATTCGAATAGTGAAATGAGATGTGTGCGTGTCTGTGTGCATGAGACGTGATCTTAAGTCTTCAGCTGTGCCGTATCTGTTGGCGCTGACCATAATGAAGAACCCCTCTCCTCTCTCACACTCTCTCCTTCTTTCGCCACATGTCTGTAGTCTGTCGTCTCACGGAAGGGCCAATTAGGCCAGTGTGTGGGATGAGGAAGCACATGACAGGGACAAAGCCAAACACTTTACTCTCAATTACTCTCTCTCAACAGCCACACTCTGACTTCACTCGCACACATACACAATCACTACCAATACTGATGTAGCACCTGAGTCTCATCATGTTCAGATACACACTTACTGAAGGCCATGGGGAACAAAGGGAAAATAGCAACTTTTAAAAAAAAATCTGTGTTCTCTTATTAATATTTGTTTTATTATTATATTCTATTCACATACCATTTATTTATTTATTTATTTATTTATTTATTTATTTATTTATTTTTAATGAGTAATTGTATTCAACAAGGATGCTTTAAAGTTCAACATCTACAGTATTTATCCGATAATCCTAAAGCTGATATAAGTTATAAAATGACCCAACTGAGAGTACAGTTGAACATTCTTTGGATTTACAATGCATAGCTTTTTTACAGTGCAAAGCTTAATTTTAGTTGTATTCTTTAAAATACGGTTTTAAAATACTTAACTTCCATGCAAGGCTTAAAATACAGAGGAATAAACTAATCATACATGCTTATATTTATTTTTAGACAACATGGTACCAATGATTTAACTTCAGAAGTTTTTGAAAAAAAAATATTTGATGAAATAACTCAGATTTTCAATCACAACAAATCTGAAATAATTGTAATAAGACAGTTATCAAATAAAACAAATATATGCATTTTTTTTCAAACATACATAATTATCCAGTATCCAGAAAACCTGAACACTATCTGAAATTGTTTCCAGTGAAATGATAAAAAAATTTCTTAGAGCTGAATAATATATATAATTAATTAAATTTTCTCTAGCGCTGTCAAAATTAGTGCGTTAACGCATGTGATTAATTTTAAATAATTATCGCGTTTAAAAACAATTAACGCAGTTGCAGGGTTTTTTTTACTACCTGTTGTAGTGGACGTGTGTTCAACATGCAAGAAATGTGGATAAGACCAAGGAAGCACTTTTTGAAGGCAAGTTTTAGGATAAAACAATTAGTTGCATCACAGGTTATCCAGAGTTTCAAGCAACTTCAGGTGTTTCATTTTTAACTTTCGACCTCTGTTGTAAGTTGATATCGCATGGCGTACAGAAAGAAAATCCTCCGCATTTCGTGACTCTGTGTTCCTTTAAGGTAACAAAATCGCTGCTTAGGCTACATGGTAGACTTTTAATAAGAGTATAATCTTAATCATATTCAAATCGGAGTATTGGTGTCTTATGTGAATGTACTCAGAAAGTCTCTGGTGCAGAAGCGAGCTGTCAAAGACAGGGCATTACTCTGCCTTCCAGCATGAGCCCTCCATGTTTAGCGTGTTTCCTCATTAAACACAACGAAAGCGTTTACTTCGCGTTGTTGTGTCAGAATCCTTGTGAAATACAGTAATACTTTAGAACGCTTAGTTTAAGCAAATTTGATGAACCCGATCATGCGTGTTTAATCTGAAGGGAGACGCTCCAGCGCGTTGTGTGTGTGTCTGTCTGTGTGTCTGTGTCAGGCTCGTTGAAGGGTGTCAGGGGTGGAGTGAGCGACGTATCTGAGAAGGGGTGTGTGTGCACGAGACGTACCTGAAGGACAATGGGGGTGAGTTGGGTGCGACATACCTGAAGTGCTAGGAGGGCTGCGGTTGAGAGGGGTGTGCAATGTATATAACGACCGGTTTGCGAGAGATTATCATTCATTTGCAGGCATTTAGGAGTCTCTGTGCATTTGCAGGATACTTCTAGTCTTAGCAACTGGATAAATGTAAAGGAGGATTAAGCAAAATTGTTTCTACTCTATAATTAATGTTCTCAACTCACAGCAATAAAACTTTACAATAAGTGCAACTGTTTGTATTCAATAGTTTATTATTATAATTTTCCATTTTCCATATCTGTAATGCCTGTATTTTGGCATTTTTTTGCAGTCCACTTAGAATCCAACATGGAAATCAATGTTGTTTTATTGGCATTGATTGTTTTGAAATTCAAATGGCATTAACATGCCTGTGTTTTAATTTCTGTAATAAATATGGCTGTCAAGCCGGGATCTTGATAGTTTTTTGTGGGTATGTTGTTTACATGAAGAAATCTGTGTTGCAAGTAAAACAAAAATTCTAATAAACAATTATATTTTGAATTTAAATAGTTTTTGTCTTGCGTTTACATTAGTTTTACATTTGAATAGCCAAATTTACAAGGTTCAGTATTTTAAATGTGATTAATCACGATAAATCGCAATTAATTAAAAAAAAAAGTGTGATTAATTAGTTAATTTTTTTTATCGAATGAAAAAACTAGTTTTCTCCATACGTAACGCCTGGCATTCACTACAAAGAGTTCAATTTGAGTTTCATCAGACCAGAGAAGTTATTTTCTTATGGTCTGAGAGTCCTTTAGATGCCTATTAGTAAATTCGAGGCAGGGAGTGGCTTCCGTCTGGCCACTCTACCATACAGGCCTGATTGGTGGATTGCTGCATAGATGGTTGTCCTGTAAGGTTCTCCTCTCTATCCAGAAGAACGCTGGAGCTCAGAGAGAGTGACCATCGGGTTATTGATCACCTCCCTGACTAAGGCCCTTCTCCCTCGATCACTCTTAGATAGCCGGGCAGCTCTAGGAAGAGTCCTGGTTGTTCCAAGCATCTTCTACTTACAGATAATGGAGGCCACTGTGCTCATTGGAACTTTGAGAGCAGGATAATATTTTCTGTAACCTTCTCCAGCCTTGTGCCTCGAGACAATCCTGTCTCTGAGGTCCAAAGACAATTCCTTTGTCTTCACGGTTGGTTTGTGCTTTGACATGTACTGGGACCTTACATAGACATGTAAATGCCTTTTCAAATCATGTCCAATCTACTGTATTTACCACAGGTGAACTCCAATTAAGCTGCAGAAACATCTCAAGAATGATCAGTGAAAACAGAATGTACCTAATCTTAATTTAGAGCTTCACGGCAAAGGCTGCGAATACTTCTGTACATGTGATTTTTCAGCTGTACACACACATTGATAACATTTGATATTTTAATTAAAGTTTAGGTCATTTAGTCTTTTTTCTTCTTTAGTTTTTTTTTTTTATTTGTTCAAAAACTCACATTACCTGTAATAATGCTTCATTAAATGTTTTTAAAATGTGTTTCAGTACAGTAAATATAAACATTTATATATATATATTTATATATATATATATATATATATATATATATATATATATATATATATATATATATATATATATATATATATATATATATATATATATATATATATAAAACATTTATTTTAGACCTTCAACATTCAAATTGTAGTTTTACTGCATCTTAAAATGGTATTAATTGATTTTTACTGTATTTCTAGCCAAATCCTACCAACTTAATGGTATAAGCTTCTGACAGAATGATAACCTTGGATAAAAATATCACAGTTTTATGGTATCACAGTATTAGGATTACTGCTCTAAAATAAGTTGTTTTTAAATTTATGGGTTTAATAAAATAAAATAAAATAAAATAATCCCCTATTAAACAATTAGCATTTTTTATGAAACATTTATGATATTTTGTAACAATAAACATGCCAGCCTAAATAATTAAAATAAATAATTGACTTCTGCTCTCTTCTTTAGTTTAAAAAATGCAAATCTCTTTACAACACATTAAAAAAAAAAAAAAAAAAAAAAAAACTTAGGAATGTACCACATACCTCAGGAAAGGTATAACAGAAAATTTAGTGTTTTTTTAAACCTTGACTTTTCCAAACCGTGGTAAGCCTTGAAACTGGTTATCATCCCATGCCTTAACTTAAATATTTGCTTTTATACTCTCTCCTTTTGCTAAAACAATATTTATATCATATTATAATTTCCTCTTATAGTTTTATTTTTCGTTACTGGGCCAGAAATAAAAGCTGTGACTTTTAACTAAAATGTATTTGAATTTCTGCTCACCGTCATCATCCTCTGGCGGTCCGTCGTATGATTTGTCGATTGCTGCACGGAAGCTCTCATTGCAGCCCCGCCCTCTCACTATGTGTGGGCGGGGCCTGTGGAAGGGCAGCAGCTCGTTCTTCTTGGCCTCGGTCATTGCAGTCTGTAGACTCTCCAGTGAGCTGGACTTCTTCAGGCCTAACGTGGGGCCCAAAACCACCCCACCGCTCACTAACAACACAAAATGAGGGAAAAAAAATAAAACAATTCAATAGCAATTCAGTAGTTAGAGTGCTTTCCAACTTGTCAATAAATTCAGAGCAGATTAAAAGTTCAGATTTTAATTAAACTTATTTTCATGTCAGTTGTGGGTACACCATTTTTGACTATTCATTTGATAACTCTGAAGTTTAAAAATACTACATATAAATACATGTAGAAAATATAAAGTTTACAAATTGCGCATTTATTAAGCTAATTTCATTTTTTCTTTTATTGTTGTTCTTTTCCACTAAAATATCTAAACATTAACTAAAGATAAATTTATTTAAGAAGAAAATAGGAACACAAATTAGGTATTGCGTTATAAAAAAAGTACTTACAATAAATAAGTTCTAAAAACTAAATCAGTCAAAAGGTCAGGAAATGTGTTCATTTTTTTTTTGTCTTAATCAACAAATCCTCAATTACGAACATTACATTTTCTTTGAGATTTAGTTTACACGTATCTTGATTAAAGAATGGTTAAATTTTGTTCTGGAAAGCATGAAAACACTAAGGATAAGGATAATTTTGTAGGGTATGTTAATAAAAAACATACAACTTTAGTAAGTTCAGTAAAGCTAGTTAATTGTGTTAAATTATTTAACTAGATTATGGATAAACATCACAAAAAAATCACAGAATGGATTAAAAGTAAATACTGCAGAAAAGATGAAATGATTGGAGACTGACTCGACCTATCTACATATTCCCCCATTTCCAGAGATTTAATAAAACAAACCATTCTCATATTGATGATGGTGGATGCCTTTTATGGATGATTTTTTCATTTTTTCCTAGTGTCTTTTCTAGAATAATATGTTAATTATTAAAACAACTAGTTTTAATATTTTTTATTAAAGAATACCCTCCTTTTTCATTTCTTTTTTATCTTCTCCTTCTCTTTTTTTATTATTGTTGATTTTCTTTTAAACTGAAAACAAATATGTAAATATGATTGTGATGTATTATATTGCACATTTTTGTTATATCACAATAAAGAAAATGTTCAAAAATGTAAATATTGTGCCCTTTGTACAGAATAAAATTAAGCATCTATTCTTGAAGGCATGCTCAACTTTGAAAATGAATATAATAAAATCCCTATTTTAATATGGCTTTGCACTTTTTTGTCTCAAGAAAGTAAAGCAGCTTTAACATAAACAATCTAAAACAGTTATGCTCTAAAATTAGCCCCCAATAGGTGAAATCCACAAAGTAGTCAGCTTTTTTTTTTTTTTACACTTATTATATATGTTTTAAGGCTGTAAAACCCCTCACTACACACTTTATACACTTTTCTTAAATATGAATTGACATTTTCACACATTTCTCTCTTGTTTAAACATTTGCGTAACTTCTACATTTCTTTAGCATGTTCAGAAGTCCAACTTTTAGTTCAATGATTAGCATTTTTCCCAGCTTTATGGTGCTACCGCAGGTGCATTTGATGGTGCAGAACATTTCGTCAACATTATGGGGTTTGTTGGGGAGAAAACTTGCAAACATACAGTACAGCACTTCAGAGTCACACTGCTAGCGTTGAAGATTTATGTAAATTTGGCAAACTGAACGCATTCTGTACTGTACAAGACACAAGGCCTACAGCCAATCAGGACGCAGAACACAATGTGCAGTAAAAAAATAAATAAATAAAAAATCTGCTCAACTGCGAAACCATGAAAGATGAACTGCATTATGGTGAGGGACCACTGTAATTACAACTTGAATGAATGAATGAATGAATGAATGAATGAATGAATGAATGAATGAATGAATGAATGAATGAATGAACAAATTAACAAACGAATGAACGAAACAACTATTTTTTTCCAACCAACCAAACCGAGCACAGATATGCAAATCTAGTTCCAGCACTTTCCGAGTGCTATCATTTGCTTCTGTGCTAATCAAACAAGGTGACTCGATAGAGAAAACCAGTGCATTTCCTTGAGGCATTCTAGGAAAAAGACAAAGCAAAATGTTAATAATGTCTGAAGTGAAAAAAGGTGAATCTAAGACAGAGCATATGTATGTTTGTGAGTATGTGAATGATTGTAAACTCTCTTTCTCTCTCTCTCCTCTAATGAAAATGACTTTTTAAACATGCGTCTCCACAAGGAATGATGGATGAGAGCTCAATCCCAACACTCGTTTCTCCATCAATCAAAAGCACCATCTCTCTATCTCTCCTGCATTCCTCAATCCTTCCTCTCATCGACCCCACCTTCTCCAAACATCTCCAACACCCAGAACCATTAGCTAAAATGCTGTGGCTCCCAGAATGCATTCATGAATCAGGAAATCATGGTATCGACAGGTGGTGCGACTCGCTGGAATTCCAATCAGCCTGGCCTGCTGCTGCAACCGGCCTCCTTTTTTGTTTGGCTAATGGTCATTTAAATGAAAGTGGAAGTGGGATCAGTCCTTTAATCTGTGCGGCCTCCAAACAGCCAGCGAAGGCCAGACAAGATGAGACCAGACCTGCACGCTTCTGCTCTCAGGATTATGACACTGGAGAAATTTATGCACATATCATTTGGAAAATGGGACAGAGAGAGAGAGAGAGAGAGAGAGAGAGAGAGAGAGAGAGAGAGAGAGAGAGAGAGAGAGAGAGAAGGGGAGAAAGGGATGATGGATGGAGAAACTGAGTTTCTATGTAACAAGACAACAGATGCTGCATCTTGAAGTTTTGAAAATTAAAAAGAGAAGATTCAGGGTGCTTTTTTATACCCTACTTTTGTTTTGGAACCTGGCACATTTGCTCCTTTAGCTCGGTTTATTTGGGCATATATGAAACCTGCAACTGCGCTCTGATCTGTGTCAAAACTATCGGTCCAAGATTAGCTAAATGGGGTGGTCTCAGATCAGTTGAAACAAACTCTAGACTGGTTCTGTTGTAGTAAGAAAGCAATATGACTTAATAAACTAACAAACCAACCTATATCACAGTGTATTATGGATATGTAATATAGGCATGTACATGTTCACTTGTCACTTTATTAGGTACACCTCTCCAACTGTTGGTTAATAGAGAGAAATTTCTACCGGTAAAAGTGCATTTTATATTTCGAATATAAAAGTGAAAGCATGCTGTCTAATTGTACTATAGTATATATGTATGTATATATATATATATATATATATATATATATATATATATATATATATATATATATATATATATATATATATATATATATATACACATGTGTGTGTGTGTATATATCTATGTATGTTAGTGGTAGTAGTTAACATGCTGCATTAACACAAGACTCGATAAAAAAAAAAATATTGCTGTTAATCTATTCTCAAAGTTGGGCAGGGAGCTATGATGACTTTCACCTTGATATTTTAGTGCAGATGTAAACCTGACTGGTGAGCCGTTTGACAAAAAAAAAGTGCCCTTCTGAATCAAATCAGCAGGATGCCTGACTTTAACTGCAGTTTGGCAATTTCACCTAAACTGGCACGCCAAATGGAAAGAAAAAACTTCCACATTTTGTGATGTGAGTGCGTGTAGTGCATTTCTGACAGCTGCGTGTGTGAATCTTGTTGGAAAATATGGCAAAAAGTCCTACAGTACATGATGGTAATAATCTGACTGCAGTGTTTACTTAAGTAATTCTACTAATATATGCTCCACATATGCATATATTAGTGCATCTTTAATTTCATTTCTGAGTAGTTCAGTTATGACTTTAGTCTGATTAAGATCATCAAAAATAATAAAAGTAATAAAAAAAATAAAAATCTCTATTTGAAGCTTACGTAGGCCTAGAGTTCAAAGTTTATATTTAACTGAATAAACAGTTAGTAAACACAAGTACATTTTATTGAACATCATTTAGTTTCATTATCAATTACCATAGAAGAGCAATTTTTTCAAACAGTTTGTGATG